>NC_069503.1:724964236-725264236 GCF_027579735.1 Bombina bombina | reverse complement strand
GTATGCTCTTGCAGGCTACTTTACTGACATAGATCCTCATGGTTCACTATGGTGGCAGATTTTACGCTTTGCTCGTAACCACCCACTAGTGGAGGTGTTGTCAGTTCAGCTAGCTCACAGTTGAACTATTTATTATGCTGCTTCATGTGATTTCCATTTAATAAAATTGTACAGCTAAATCTGTACTTAGACATTTCCCAACCCACGCTTTTCTGTTTTATTGGTTCATGAGTTCTAATCATATTTTACTTTGTTTATCAGAGACACTCTTGAGATGGCTTACAGGTGAGTGGTAAATGAGGGCAGTATTCACCTACCGCTATCAAGCGGAGCTGGACATTTGTTTCAGCGGGTTATTAAAAAGATGTGCTGAAATCCCTGTCTATATAGGTAGTAACCTTATTGCGGTTACTACAGAATCTCTCTTATAAAGTATAAATATATAATACTTTTATTTAGTTGCGGCGGACCTGAATATGCTCTCCATATTTATAAAAAAGCCAGCAAAAAGCCGCGCACCAAGTATGGGGCGATGAGCATCGGACAGTTGTTAACTAACAGTCATCGATCTTGCTGCTATTCGGCTTTTTACCAAATTTATTTATACCCTGTCACTAAGCGCAGCCACTATACTTAAATGTTTAACCCCTATCCTGCTGCTCCCAGACCCTGTCGCAACTGTAATAAAGTTATTAACCCCTGTCCCGCCGCTCCCGGACCCCGCCGCCACTAAATAAACGTATTAACTCCTAAACCTCTGGCCTCCCACATCACTACTATTAACTAAACTAATTAACCCCTAAACTGTTAGCCCCCCACATCACCATAAACTAAATTAAGCTATTAACCCCTAAACCTAACAACCCGCTAACTTTACATTAAAATTAACACATCCCTATCTTAAAATAAATTTAAACTTACCTGTAGGATTATAATAAACTATTTTAAACTATTAATTAACCTACCCTAACTATTATACTACAATTACATTAAACTAGCTATTAAATTAGCTATATTACATATTAAGAAACCCTAACCCTACTCAATTTTTTAAAATCTACTATTAAGAATTGCTAAATTACAAAAAAAAATAAACGCTAAGTTACAAAAAATAAAAAACACTAAATTACGAAAAAAAACGACAGTATCAAAAATAAAAACAAATTACACCTAATCTAATAGCCCTATCAAAATAAAAAAGCCCCCCCAAAATAAAAAAAAAACCCCTAGCCTACAATAAACTATCAATGGCCCTTAAAAGGGCCTTTTGTGGGGCCTTGCCCCAAATAAATCAGCTCTTTTACCTGTAAAAAAAAATACAAACACCCCCCAACAGTAAAACCCACCACCCAACCAACCAACCCCCCAAATAAAAACCCTATCCATAAAACCTTAGCTCCCCATTTCCCTGAAAAGGGTATTTGTATGGGCATTGCCCTTAAAAAGGCATTTAGCTCTTTTACTTGCCCAGACCCTACTCTAAAAATAAAACCCACCCAAAAAAACCTTAAATAAACCTAACACTAACCCCCGACGATCCACTTACAATTTTTGAAGTTCCGCTTGAAGGATCCATTCAGCCGGCAAGAAGTCTTCATCCGGGCGGCAAGATGTCTTCATCCGGACGGCCTCTTCCATCTTCATCCATCCAGCACGGAGTGGGTCCGTCCTGAAGACATCTGGTGCGGAGCCCCTCTTCAATATGGTCGCCGCAGTAAACTGGAACTTGAATGCAAATGACGTCATCCAAGATGGCGTCCCTTGCATTCCTATTGGCTGAAAGGTTCCAATCAGCCAATAGGATTAGAGCTGCTTAAATCCTATTGGCTGTTCCAAACAGCCAATAGGATGAGAGCTCAATCCTATTGACTGTTTGGAACAGCCAATAGAATGAGAGCTGCTCAAATCCTATTGGCTCATTAGAACAGCCAATAGGATTTTAGCAGCTCTAATCCTATTGGCTAATTGGAACAGCCAATAGGATTTTAGCAGCTCTAATCCTATTGGCTGATTGAAACATTTCAGCCAATAGGAATTCAAGGGACGCCATCTTGGATGACATCACTTGTATTCAAGTTCCAGTTTATGGCGGTGACAGTATTGAAGATGAGGTCCGCGCCGGATATCTTCAGGATGGACCCGCTCCACATGGATAAAGACGCCGGATGGATGAAGATGAAGAGGCCGCCCGGATGAAGACTTCTTGCCGCCCGGATGAAAACTTCTTGCCGGCTGGATGGATCCTTCAAGCGGAACTTCAAAAACTGTAAGTGGATTGTCGGGGGTTAGTGTTAGGTTTATTTGAGGGTTTTTTGGGTGGGTTTTATTTTTAGAGTAGGGTCTGGGCAGGTAAAAGAGCTAAATGCCCTTTTAAGGGAAATGCCCATACAAATGCCCTTTTTTATTTTAAGGGGGCTTTTTTATTTTGATAGGGCTATTAAATTAGGTGTAATTCATTTTTATTTTTGATACTGTGGGGGGGGGGGGTTCTAGTAATTTAGTGTTTTTTATTTTTTGTAATTTAGAGTTTATTTTTTTTTGTAATTTAGTAATTTTTAATAGTAGATTTAAATAATTTGAGTAGGGTTAGGGTTTCTTAATATATATAATATAGTTAATTTAATTGCTATTTTAATGTAATTTTAGTATAATAGTTAGGGTAGGTTAATTAATAGTTTAATATAGTTTATTTTAATTCTACAGGTAAGTTTTAATTTATTATAAGATAGGGATGAGTTAATATTGAATGTAAAGTTAGCGGGTTGTTAGGTTTAGGGGTTAATAGCTTAATTTAGTTTATGGCGATGTGGGGGGCTGGCAGTTTAGGAGTTAATAGGTTTAGTTAATGTTAGTGATGTGGGAGGCCAGAGGTTTAGGGGTTAATAACTTTATTTAAGTTGTGGCGAAGTCCGGGAGCGGCGGGATAGGGGCTAATAACTTTATTTAGGTTGTGGCGGGGCCCCGGAGCGGCGAGATAGGGGTTAATACTTTTATTTAGTTGCGGCGGTATCGGGGAGCGGCAGAATAAGGGTTAATAAATTTTATTTAGGTTGCGCCAATGTCAGGGTGGCAGATTAGGGGTGTTTAGACTCGGGGCATATGTTAGGGTGTTAGGTGTAAACGTTACTGGTTTTCTACCATAGAAATCAATTGGATATCTAGCAGCATCGAACATATGCTTTCGCTGCTTTCAGACTCCCATTGATTCCTATGGCATCTGCGGCCTCCAGGGTGGCGGATTGAAAACCAGGTACGCTGGGCCGGAATAGCCCGAGCGTACCAGTTAACTATTTGATAACTTTAAAAAAGTGTCAAATAGTGCTGAATGTGTATTCGGAACATCTGTAATAACGTAAGCATTGATCTGTGTCAGATTGAGACCGGCAGATCGTATGTTACGTTACAGATTTCAACTTTTGCCGGTCTGTAGGGTTTAATAATTAGGTTGAATCAAGCTTGCCACAATTACGCTGCGGAATTCCAGCGTATTTGCGGTTGACGGCTTGATAAATATCCCCCAATGTGTTGTAAAGAGCATTTAAATCATGTTAGAGAACCAAGGTTGGATGTGTATTATTTATACTGAATTTAATATCAAATATTACCAATCATTCACTATAGTTTGTGCAAACATTTTATGAATGTAAGGAAAAGAAGTCAGCAGTAAATAATCAATACAATGTATACCATTGTTTTTAGCCAAAATGGGACATAAAACATAATTTTTTTCTTTTATGTTTCAGATAGAGAATGCCATTTTAAAAAAAGTTTCCAATTTACTTCTAATATCAAACTTGTTATTCTTTGTTGAAGAGATATCTAGATAGGTACTGTGCACATGCCTGTAGCACTACATGACAGGAACTAGTGCTGCCATCTAGTGCTCTTGCTAATGTATAACATTGTTACAAAACGGCTGCCATATACTACAGCAGACACGTGCACACTCCTGAACTTACTTTCCTGCTTTTCAACAAAGGATAGCAAGAAGACAAAGAAAATTTGATAATAGAAGTAGTGGAAAAGTTGTTTAGAATTGTATGTTTTATCTGAATCATGAAAGAACAAATTGGGCTTTTATGTCATTTTAACATTGCATATATCTTCACTATAGATATAATTATTTACATCAAGGTAACCTCTAAATTTACTCACGGGTCTGTTATAAATAAAAATAAATATCAATTATTTCTACAAATATGATTCAAAACAGGATACATTCAAGCACTATATGAAACAGAGTATTCAAAAATACAAACAAATACACTTTCAATATCTCAAACAATAAGTCCCAGGTATGTAAGAATTATTAAGTGTGATAGGTGGGGATCTTAATTTGGTTTGGGATCCTACTCTAGATAAAAAAAAACCTAAAACATGCCTCTCAGACCGAAATCTCAATACTCAGTCCAATGCGCTGCGCAAGCTTATGTATCAGTATGGCCTCTATGACATCTGGCGCTGCCTTCCCCCGACTGAGAGAGACTACACCCATCATTCTAAACCGCATAACTCCTACTCTAGAATTGACTACCTGCTGTGTGACTCCTGGACTTTGGACCAATTCTGTGCCCCACGCATAAGACCATGCCCCTGGTCTGACCACGACCTTGTTAGTGCTAGGTGCTCTATATTACGTCCCCCTGACTGCAGGCCCTCCTGGAAACTATCAGACCAATTTCTCTCAGAGGGTGAGATCCCTCAACTTGTGGAGATAATCTCAGATTTTCTGAGACATAATGACACAGAAGACACGAGCCAGGGCATCCTGGGGGCCTCACTTAAAGCCTACCTCAGGGGGCACTTTATTAAAAAAAGTGCACTGTTAAAAGCGAAGAGTTAGATCCCCCTTGCTAAATTGTATGCGGAATTGAGACAGATTGAAATGATCAACAAAAGTACCCCTACTCCCACCCTTGCCGATCGGGTAGGTACAATCAGGGATGAAATCAACAAGAGAGAGCAGCTCCGTGTTCAAGCAAATCTATTCAAGCTTAAGCAACTATATTTCTATAAAGGAAATAAGGCTGATAGATTGCTTGCCCGTAAGCTCAGGGACTGTGCGGTCCAGGCCAGAATTCCCTCGATTTCTACTGCAGCAGGCGCAGTCCATTCGCCAAGAGATATAGGGAAGGCGTTTGCCGACTACTATACCTCGCTATATAACCTTGATAACGACTCTTTGGGAGTGGACGCTCGTAGGACAGCTACCAAGCAGTTCTTGGCAAAGTTAGACCTTCCCTCCCTGGACGCAGATTCGGTGGCTGACCTGGCTGCTCCTTTCACCCTAGAGGAAATCAAAACAGCCATTCTGGCCTTAAAGCCCCATAAGGCTCCGGGTCCAGACGGCTTCACAAGCTTATTCTACCATACCTTTGCCCAATTACTATCGCCTGTACTGCATCACCTTTACGATGAGGTTAGGGAGACGGGGGTCTTCCGCCCTGAATTCCTAGAGGCCAGTATCCTGACCATACCCAAAGAGGGGAAGGATCCGATGCTTTGCGAGAGCTATCGGCCTATCTCACTTATTAATGTGGACGTGAAAGTCTATGCTAAGGTCCTGGCGACCAGGCTTGGAAAACACTTACCCTCGCTGGTCCATTTGGACCAAGTGGGATTCATACAGGGTAGGCAGGGTACTGATAACACCCGTAGGTTACTGAATATATTTATGGAAGCGGCAGATATGGGGCTACCCCTCCTCACCTTGTCTATGGACGCGGAAAAAGCGTTTGATAGGGTGGAGTGGGAATACATGTTCTGCGCCCTGGAGCGTTTTGGGATCCCTGGAGTATTCCGTACAGCGGATGCTGCTCTCTACGCCTCTCGGACGGCCGTGGTTAAGGGATTGGGCTTCTGTTCCCCTAAAATTGTCATCAGGAACGGGACCAGACAGGGGTGTCCCCTGTCCCCACTCCTTTTCGCGTTGGTGATGGAACCGCTTGCGGAGGCAATTAGAGAAAACCCCAGAATCCAGGGTCTTCAGATCCATGACACACTTCAGAAGTTAGCGCTTTTCGCCGACGATCTCACTCTCTTCCTAACGAACCCGGTGGAATCACTCCCCCCCCCCTTTGAGACTATTGACACCTTTAGCAGAATATCGAATTATAAGATTAATGTGTCTAAAACAGAGGCCTACATGATCCACATCGAACAGTCTGAGCAGAGATGTCTTAAGAGACTCTACTCGTTCAAGTGATCGGGGGACGGGATTCGACATCTAGGTGTCTACCTGTCACATGTCAAAGACACAGTGATACAGGAAAATTATACTGTCTTACTAAAGGATTGAAAACTAAGAAATATGAGGAAATATCCTGGATGGGCAGAATTGCTGCTCTAAAGATGATGATCCTCCCTAAGTTAACGTACATCATGCAATGTATTCCCATTCCAGTGCCGGAGAGGATCCTGCGCGGCTTCCAAACGTCCTTTAACTCCTATGTCTGGGACAATAAGCGGCCAAGAGTTGCGGCAGCCACACTTCAGGTCCCGATTGACCGAGGTGGGTTGGGACTACCCAATGTCCAGCTATACCACCAAGCGGCAATGATCTTCATGTCTCGGCGTGGGGACCGGCCCTACCCCCCACGAGATGGAGGGAGCTGGAGCAGGCATCCCTCCCAGCTTACGTTGACCTTTCGGATTTGCTGTGGGTTCCCCCGCACTTAGCCTCGTGAATACCTATCTCTAACCATCTCATTAAAAACTGCCAATTAGCCTGGTTCCAATTGCGGCACAACCAGCTGATAGCCCCGCACCCTCCCCTGTTCACCCAGTCGTGTCACTCCTACAGGGGCTGCCCAACACTCGGCTTACCCCCTGGAAGACCCTAGAGGTCACTTCTTTAAGTGACTTCTACTTAAATGAGAATCTTCTCCCATCCCAAGATATGATAGTCAGGTTCGACATCCCCCGTCACCTAGAGTTTGACTTTATGAGACTTATATCCCTTATGAAAGCGTGGGGATTCCTGGTCGATAAGATCAGGCCACCCACTCTCTGGGAGATTAGATGGAAAGCGAACCTGCAACTATACAAGCCTCTCACTGCCCACTACAGATCCCTCTTGGGGCCTCCTACCCTTGTAAAGACAAGGCATATGATCTCCTGGGAAGCGGAATTGAGACTGACCTGCACGACCCTTGACTGGACTAAGGCGAAACAGATGACTAAATCTGCGCTCCATTGTGTCACTGTGTATGAACTCTACTTTAAGATCATTACCAGATGGCACCTAGTGCCGACCAAGCTTCGGACTCTGTACCCTGGACACTCACCCCTATGTTGGAGAGAGTGTGGAGAGATAGGCACTCCGCTCCATATGTGGCGGTCATGTGACAGACTCCGACCGCTTTGGTCTAAAATCTGTGCGGCCTGTACGGCCCTAGACCTCCCGACCCCAGATACTCCGGGCCTAGCCCTCCTGCATATAGGGGTAAAAAAGCTACAGAAGCATAAGAGATACCTACTAGTCTATCTGTTGACTTCGGTCAAAATGTTAATAGCCAGAAACTGGAAAAAACAGCAGCCCCCGAGATGGCAGGCAGTGGTTGACCACCTACAGTACATTAAATCTATGGAAGACTACGTCTTTCGGATGAAAAACCAGTCAGACACCTTTAGCCTAACCTGGAGACCTTGGGAGACTTACCTGAGACCGCCCCCATAATTGCCCTCGTACCCGAACACTGGTGACCTATCTCCAACTGTAACCCTTCCTTGCCCCAGAGGATGCGCCTCACTGTGACTGTCCCGAGGTGCTCCTCATTATACTATCCCCTCCCCCTCCCAGATGTCTTCCCTCCCTCCCCCTATACCCCTCCCCTCTCCCAGGGGGTATGGGGGAGCGGACCTAAAAACACTATTTCCACTTACACATACTACATATACCTTTTATTTAGCCTCCCAAAACTGTCAGGCCTACTGGGTATGGCATATATTGCCATACACAACTTAAAACACAAAATCCTAACCATTCCCTTAGAATAACCAATGCATAACAACTACAATGTTCAAGTACACACCAGAAAATGATTAAATGTTATTTATGTTCCCCATGTCAGGTTCACTGACCTTCCTTGAATGTCATTTCCCTTTTGAATAATCGTGTGTATTTCCGCTGCTAAAAATGTCAAGAGATAAATGTGTCGTTATGTGGTTTTTGTAATTTATTCATCAATAAAAATCTATTGAAAAAAAAAAAAAAAAAGAATTATTAAGTGGTGTTACATGGATCTCAAATGTGTGCCAAGTCTGTCTGAAACTAAAAAAAGTTTGGAAACCAGCATATTGGAAGAACTGTAAATAAAGCAGATAACTCCACTACTAATGTACTGTAATTGTGACCCACCTTAAAGGGGAGCACATAGAAAATCAGAATTCTTTACAGCTCTGCAGCCACTGATGACTGATCACTTGAAGCTTTAGATTTTTGTAAAAGTTACAATTACTCTTGAAAATCTATGATGTGAAATTTGCTGAAGGAACCTTACATATCCTTAATAAAGCACAAAAAAGGGACAATTGATGGAAAGCTCTAACTGAAGTGCAAAGTCTAAAAGCAATAGGAGCACAAAAAAGGTGTTCCTTTACAAACCCAAAAGGGGAAAGGACAATAAATACTTTTAAATTATAAGATATTGTTTTTGATTGTGGAATAATGTATTTCCCTATAATTTAAGTTTAGAAATTAGGGCCTAGATTTAGAGTTTTGTCAGTAAAGACCCGCGTAGCTAACGCAGCTTTTTTTCCTACCGCTGCTTCCAAACAACGCTGGTATTTAGAGTTGTCTGAAGGGCTGCTTTTACCGCCACTTTAACCCTCAATACCAGCGTTGCTTACGGTAGCGGTAAGCTGTCAAAACGTGCTTGTGCACGATTCCCCCATAGGAAACAATGGGGCAGTTTGGGATGAAAAAAAACCTAACACCTGCAAAAAAGCAGCGTTAAGCGCCCAACGCAGCCCCATTGTTTCCTATGGGGAAACACTTTCTGAGTCTGCACCTAACACCCTAACATGTACCCCGAGTTTAAACACCCCTAACCTTACCCATTAACCCCTAATCTTCCGCTCCGGACACCACCGCCACCTACATTATCCCTATGAACCCCTAATCTGCTGCCCCTAACATCGCCGACACCTACATAATATTTATTAACCCCTAATCTGCCCCCCCAACATCACCGCTACCTTACCTACACTTATTAACCCCTAATCTGCCGACTGGACCTCGCCGCCACTATAATAAATGTATTAACCCCTAAACCGCTGCACTCCCGCCTCGTAAACACTATAATAAATAGTATTAACCCCTAATCTGCCCTCCCTAACATCGCCGCCACATAACTTCAAGTATTAACCCCTAATCTGCCGACCGGACCTCGACGCTACTATAATAAATGTATTAACCCCTAAAGCTAAGTCTAACCCTAACCCTAACACCCCCCTAAGTTAAATATAATTTTAATCTAACGAAATAAATGAACTCTTATTAAATAAAGTATTCCTATTTAAAGCTAAATACTTACCTGTAAAATAAACCTTAATATAGCTACAATATAACAAATAATTATATTGTAGCTATTTTAGGATTTATATTTATTTTACAGGCAATTTTGTATTTATTTTAACTAGGTACAATAGTTATTAAATAGTTGTTAACTATTTAATAGCTACCTAGTTAAAATAATTACAAAATTACCTGTAAAATAAATCCTAACCTAAGTTACAATTAAACCTAACACTACACTATCAATAAATTAATTAAATAAATTACCTACAATTACATACAATTAAATAAACTAAACTAAATTACAAAAAATAAAAAAAGATTATAAGAATATTAGGCTAATTACACCTACTCTAAGCCCCCTAATAAAATAAAAAAGCCCCCCAAAATAATAAAGGTCCCTACCCTATTCTAAATGAAAAAGTAATCAGCTCTTTTACCAGCCCTTAAAAGGGCTTTTTGCAGGGCATGCCCCAAAGTAATCAGCTCTTTTGCCTGTAAAAAAAAATACAACCCCCCCAACATTAAAACCCACCACCCACATACCCCTACTCTAACCCAAACCCCCCTTAAATAAACCTAACACTACCCCCCTGAAGATCTCCCTACCTTGAGTCGTCTTCACCCAGCCGGGCCAAAGTCTTCATCCGATGGGGCAGAAGAGGACATCCAGACCGGCAGATGTCTTCATCCAAGCGGCATCTTCTATCTTCATCCATCCGGAGCGGAGCCATCTTCTTTCCAGCCGACACAGATCCATCCTCTTCAACCGACACCTACTCGCCGAATGAAGGTTCCTTTAAATGACGTCATCCAAGATGGCGTCCCTCGATTTCCGATTGGCTGATAGGATTCTATCAGCCAATCGGAATTAAGGTAGGAAAAATCTGATTGGCTGATTGAATCAGCAAATCAGATTCAAGTTCAATCCGACTGGCTGATCCAATCAGCCAATCAGATTGAGCTCGCATTCTATTGGCTGATCGGAACAGGTTTAATTGTAACTTAGGTTAGGATTTATTTTACAGGTAATTTTGTAATTATTTTAACTAGGTAGCTATTAAATAGTTAATAACTATTTAATAACTATTGTACCTAGTTAAAATAAATACAAAGTTGCCTGTAAAATGAATATAAATCCTAAAATAGCTACAATATAATTATTCGTTATATTGTAGCTATATTAGGGTTTATTTTACAGGTAAGTATTTAGCTTTAAATAGGAATACTTTATTTAAAAAGACTTAATTTATTTTGTTAGTTTAAAATTATATTTAACTTAGGGGGGTGTTAGGGTTAGGGTTAGACATTTATTATAGTAGCGGCGAGGTCCGGTCAGCAGATTAGGGGTTAATACTTGAAGTTAGGTGGCGGCGATGTTAGGGAGGGCAGATTAGGGGGTTAATACTATTTATTATAGTGTTTGCGAGGCGGGAGTGCGGCGGTTTAGGGGTTAATACATTTATTATAGTGGAAACGATGTCAGGTCGGCAGATTAGGGGTTAATAAGTGTAGCTACGGTAGCAGCGATGTGGGGGGGGGCAGATTAGGGGTTAATAAATATTATGTAGGTGTTGGCGATGTTAGGGGCAGCAGGTTAGGGGTTCATAGGGATAATGTAGGTGGTGGCGATGTGCGGTCGGCAGATTAGGGGTTAAAAATATTTATTATAGTGGCGGCGATGTGGGGGGACCTCGGTTTAGGGGTAAATAGGTAGTTTATGGGTGTTAGTGTACTTTAGAGCACTGTAGTTAAGAGCTTTATATACCGGCGTTAGCCCATAAAGCTCTTAACTACAGCCTTTCCATGGGCGTTAGGCGTCTTGTCGGTAGAGGGTCTACCGCTCACTTCAGCCAAGACTCTAAATACCAGATTCCATTGAAAAGATAGGATACGCAATTGGCGTAAGGGGATCTGTGGTATGGAAAAGTCGCGACTTGAAAGTGAGCGTTAGACCCTTTCCTGCCTGACTCTAAATACCAGCGGGCGGCCAAAAGCAGCGTTAGGACCCCTTAACGCTGCTTTTGACGGCTAACGCAGAACTCTAAATCTAGGCGTAGGAGTTTTCCAATCCAATTCCACAGCTATTACTGAGAGAGCTCAAAAGAGAGGGGGAGAGAGAGTGCAAAAGAGATGGGGGAGAGAGAGAGCAAAAGAGGTGGGGAGAGAGTGCAAAGAGAGGGGGAGAGAGCACAAAAGAGAGGGGGAGAGAGAGAGCGCAGCAGAGAGGGGGAGAGAGAGAGCGCAAAAGAGAGGTGGGAGAGAGAGAGAAAGCAAAAGAGGGGGGAGAGAGAGAACACAAAAGAGAGGGGGGAGAGAGAGCACAAAAGAGAGGGGGAGAGCGCAAAAGAGAGGGGGGGGGAGAGAGCGCAAAAGAGAGGGGGAGAGAGAGAGCGCAAAAGAGAGGGGGAGAGAGAGAGAGTGCAAAAGAGAGGGGGTAGAGAGAGAGAGAGCAAAAAAGGGGGAGAGAGAGGACAAACGAGAAGGGGGGAGAGAGAGAGGGGAGAGAGAGAGGGCGAGAGAGAGAGAGAGAGAGAGAGAGAGAGAGGAGGGGAGAGAGAGGAGAGGGGGGGAGAGAGAGTGGGGGAGAGAGCTCAAAAGAGAGGGGGAGAGAGAGCACAAAAGAGATGGGGAGAGAGAGCTCAAAAGAGAGGGGGAGAGAGAGCTCAAAGAGATGGGGGGAGAGAGAGCGCAAAAGAGATGGGAGAGAGCGCAAAAGAGATTGGGGAGAGAGATAGCGCAAAAGAGAGGGGGGAGAGAGAGCAAAAGAGAGGGGGAGAGAGAGCGCAAAAGAGAGGGGGGAGGGAGAGCGCAAAAGAGAGGCCTGTGTGAACGGGCTTTAGGACTAGTATATATATATATATATATATATATATATATATATATATATATATTTAAAACAGATTTCTTGAAACCATACCCCAAACATAATACTAAGTGCTAAAAGCCAACAAAACTAAAGACAATAGCTAGCTGAATAAATAAAAGGTTCAAAGTTACCTCTAAACTGTAAGCTCCATGAGCAGTCTTGTATTATCCCCCCCTCCCCTCTAAAATGTAAGCTCCTTGGGCAAACTATCTCATTAGATACTTGTATAATACTTGTAAAATAACTGTAAGCTTCTTATAAATATAGCCACAAAACTGTGCTGCCCCCCCTTCAATCTGCTGCCCTAGGCAAGTGCCTTGTTTGCCTAGGCCAAAATACGCCCCTGAACCACTCGTTACAACCAAGGTATGCACAATTACCATCCTGTAAACAAACAGCCACTTCAGTCAGCAAGCATGAGGAACGTCAGTCGCTCGACACAGGAAATTACTTCACACGTCCTCTTCAACCTCAAAGAACAGGCAGGGTGTGAGTCACAAAAACGAAGCAGGAACCTTACCACTTAAATAACGCACCAAAGAAAAGGAGTAGGACTGCACCGCAGAGTGGAATAAAAATGGAATAATCCTTTATTACAGCATATCACCAAACACAGTGACAGACAGACATGGAGGCTGCAGACAGACTGATTCGTTTCCACGTGAAACGTGTCAGACTGTCTGCAGCCTCCATGTCTGTCTGTCACCGTGTTTACTGATATGCTGTAATAAAGGATTATTCCATTTTTATTCCACTCTGCGGTGCAGTCCTATTCCTTTTCTTTGGCGCAGAATACCATCTCTGAACGCACAACACGTCAAACCTTGAAGCAGATGGGCTACAGAAGCAGAAGACTACACCGAGTGCCACTTCTTTCATCTAAGAACAGGAAACTGAGGCTTCAATTCGCACAGACTCACCAAAATTGGACAATAGAAGATTGGAAAAACGTTGCCTGGTCTGATGAAGCTCAATTTCACCTGTGACATTCAGATGGTAGGGTCAGAATTTGGCGTAAACATGAAAGCATGGATCCATCCTGCCTTTTATCAATGGTTCCGGCTGGTGGTGGTGTAATGATGTGGGGGATATTTCTTTCATATAAATGGCAAGAGTCCATGAGCTAGTGACGTATGGAATATACATTCCTACCAGAAGGGGGCAAAGTTCCCAAACCTCAAATGCCTATAAATACACCTCCCACCACACATATACTTCAGTTTTACAAACTTTGCCTCCTATGGAGGTGGTGAAGTAAGTTTGTGCTTGATTTTTATGATTTCTTCTATGATAAGCGCTTCTAAGCATTCTGAAGCCCAATTCCTCTCAGAGTACAGTGTTTGTCAGAGGGACGTGAAGAGAGTATTGCCTGTTGATTTTTATGGTTTCACTCATGGGAAATCTTTTCAAGGGTTCTCTGTTATCGGTCGTAGGGATTCATCTCCTACCTTCCTTTTCAGATCGACAATATACTCTTATACCATTACCTCTGCTGATAGTTTTCAGTACTCGTTTGGCTGTCTGCTATATGTGGATGGGTGTCTTCGGTAAGTATGTATCATTATTTAAGACACTCTCAGCTATATTTGCCGCTTTATGTATTAATATAAAGTTTTAAATATATGTATTTACTTATATTTGCCATGAGTCAGGTCTATGTGTATTTCACTTTGCAGTCTAACAGTTTCAGTATGAGAATCATGTTTAAGGAAGTTATTTTTTTTTTAAAAATTCTTACCTGGGGTTTAGTCTTTTTTTCCAATTTGACTTGTTTTTTTACTTAAAATTTGCGGGCAAATATAGGCTTGCGAGTGCAAAATGCTGTTATATATTGCGTCATTTTTGGCACTAAATTTTTTTGCGCAAATTTGCGTCTATAGTGTCGCAAGTTTCGTCATTTCCTGAGTCTTTATTGATGTTATTTGTTTGGCGCGAAGTCACGCTTCATTTCCGGGTGTTGTTTGGCGCCAAAAAATTTCACTTTGCATTGTGCGTCATACTTGGCGCCAAATATTTTTTGGGTTATAATACCCCACTTCCTTTATGCTCCCTGCTATCTTTATATTCTAGAGGGCTATGCTGTTTGCTTTTCTGTTTATTTAGCGAATGCATTTTTCCTATTCCTAAAACTGCTATTGGATATTTTGTTTCAATGTTATTTTTTCTTTTACATTTTGCAAGATGCCTCAGTTTGATCCTGTCTCAGAAGCTATTGTACGAACCATGCTGCCTGAACACAGTTCTACCAAAGCTAAGTGTATCTGTTGTAAGCAAGCTGATAATGTTTCTATTAGTACTAGTACAGCACCTGTTCCCTCAACATCTAATGTACATGATATTCCTGTTGATATGAAAAATTATATTGCTGATGCAATACAGAAGACTATGGCCTAGATTTGGAGTTCGGCGGTAAAAGGGCTGTTAACGCTCCGCGGGCTTTTTTCTGGCCGCACCATAAATTTAACTCTGGTATCGAGAGTTTAATCAAATGCTGCGTTAGGCTCCAAAAAAGGAGCGTAGAGCATTTTTACCGCAAATGCAACTCTCGATACCAGAGTTGCTTACGGACGCGGCCGGCCTCAAAAACGTGCTCGTGCACGATTCTCCCATAGGAAACAATGGGGCTGTTTGAGCTGAAAAAAACCCTAACACCTGCAAAAAAGCAGCGTTCAGCTCCTAACGCAGCCCCATTGTTTCCTATGGGGAAACACTTCCTACGTCTGCACCTAACACCCTAACATGTACCCCGAGTCTAAACACCCCTAACCTTACACTTATTAACCCCTAATCTGCCGCCCCCGCTATCGCTGACCCCTGCATATTTTTTTTAACCCCTAATCTGCCGCTCCATAAACCGCCGCAACCTACGTTATATTTATGTACCCCTAATCTGCTGCCCCTAACCCCGCCGACCCCTGTATTATATTTATTAACCCCTAACCTGCCCCCCACAACATCGCCGCCAGCTACTTAAAATAATTAACCCCTAATCTTCCGACCGCAAAGCGCCGCCACCTACGTTATCCCTATGTACCCCTAATCTGCTGCCCCTAACACCGCCGACCCCTATATTATATTTATTAACCCCTAATCTGCCCCCCACAACGTCGCCGACACCTGCCTACACTTATTAACTCCTAATCTGCCGAGCGGACCTGAGCGCTACTATAATAAAGTTATTAACCCCTAATCCGCCTCACTAACCCTATCATAAATAGTATTAACCCCTAATCTGCCCTCCCTAACATCGCCGACACCTACCTTCAATTATTAACCCCTAATCTTCCGATCGGAGCTCACCGCTATTCTAATAAATGGATTAACCCCTAAAGCTAAGTCTAACCCTAACACTAACACCCCCCTAAGTTAAATATAATTTTTATCTAACGAAATAAATTAACTCTTATTAAATAAATGATTCCTATTTAAAGCTAAATACTTACCTGTAAAATAAACCCTAATATAGCTACAATATAAATTATAATTATATTATAGCTATTTTAGGATTCATATTTATTTTACAGGCAACTTTGTAATTATTTTAACCAGGTACAATAGCTATTAAATAGTTAAGAACTATTTAATAGTTACCTAGTTAAAATAATAACAAATTTACCTGTAAAATAAATCCTAACCTAAGATATAATTAAACCTAACACTACCCTATCAATAAAATAATTAAATAAACTACCTACAATTACCTACAATTAACCTAACACTACACTATCAATAAATTAATTAAACACAATTCAGATTGAGCTCGCATTCTATTGGCTGTTCCGATCAGCCAATAGAATGCGAGCTCAATCTGATTGGCTGATTGGATCGGCCAATCGGATTGAACTAGATTCTGATTGGCTGATTCCATCAGCCAATCAGAAAATTCCTACCTTAATTCCGATTGGCTGATAGAATCCTATCAGCCAATCGGAATTCGAGGGACGCCATCTTGGATGACGTCCCTTAAAGGAACAGTCATTCGTCGTTCAGTCGTCGGTCCGGATGGATGTTCCGCGCTGGAGGTCTTCAGGATCCTGCCGCTTCGCTCCGGATGGAAGAAGATCGAAGATGCCGCTTGGAGAAGATGTTTGCCGGTCCAGATGTCCTCTTCTTGCCGGATAGGAGGAAGACTTTGGAGCCTCTTCTGGACCTCTTCAGCACCGGATTATGGATCGCCAACCCCCGCTTGGGTTGGATGAAGATCTTGGAGCCAGGACGGATCGGTGATACCTGGATGGTGAAGACAAGGTAGGAAGATCTTCAGGGGATTAGTGTTAGGTTTATTTAAGGGGGGTTTGGGTTAGATTAGGGGTATGTGGGTGGTGGGTTGTAATGTTGGGGGGGGGGTATGGTATGTTTTTTTTTACAGGCAAAAGAGCTGAAATTCTTGGGGCATGCCCGCAAAGGGCCCTGTTCAGGGCTGGTAAGGTAAAAGAGCTTGTAACTTTTTTAATTTAGAATAGGGTAGGGAATTTTTTATTTTGGGGGGCTTTGTTATTTTATTAGGGGGCTTAGAGTAGGTGTAATTAGTTTAAAATTGTTGTAATATTTTTCTTATGTTTGTAAATATTTTTTTATTTTCTGTAACTTAGTTCTTTTTTATTTTTTGTACTTTAGCTAGTTTATTTAATTGTATTTATTTGTAGGAATTGTGTTTAATTAATTTATTGATAGTGTAGTGTTAGGTTAATTGTAGGTAATTGTAGGTAGTTTATTTAATTATTTTATTGATAGGGTAGTGTTAGGTTTAATTATATCTTAGGTTAGGATTTATTTTACAGGTAAATTTGTTATTATTTTAACTAGGTAACTATTAAATAGTTCTTAACTATTTAATAGCTATTGTACCTGGTTAAAATAATTACAAAGTTGCCTGTAAAATAAATATGAATCCTAAAATAGCTATAATATAATTATAATTTATATTGTAGCTATATTAGGGTTTATTTTACAGGTAAGTATTTAGCTTTAAATAGGAATAATTTATTTAATAAGAGTTAATTTATTTCGTTAGATAAAAATTATATTTAACTTAGGGGGGTGTTAGTGTTAGGGTTAGACTTAGCTTTAGGGGTTAATCCATTTATTAGAATAGCGGTGAGCTCCGATCGGAAGATTAGGGGTTAATAATTGAAGGTAGGTGTCGGCGATGTTAGGGAGGGCAGATTAGGGGTTAATACTATTTATGATAGGGTTAGTGAGGCGGGTTAGGGGTTAATAACTTTATTATAGTAGCACTCAGGTCCGCTCGGCAGATTAGGAGTTAATAAGTGTAGGCAGGTGTCGGCGACGCTGTGGGGGGCAGATTAGGGGTTAATAAATATAATATAGGGGTCGGCGGTGTTAGGGGTAGCAGATTAGGGGTACATAGGGATAACGTAGGTGGCGGCGCTTTGCGGTCGGAAGATTAGGGGTTAATTATTTTAAGTAGCTGGCGGCGATGTTGTGGGGGGCAGGTTAGGGGTTAATAAATATAATACAGGGGTCGGCGGGGTTAGGGGCAGCAGATTAGGGGTACATAAATATAACGTAGGTGGCGGTCGGCAGATTAGGGGTTAAAAATTTTAATCGAGTGTCGGCGATGTGGGGGGGCCTCGGTTTAGGGGTACATAGGTAGTTTATGGGTGTTAGTGTACTTTAGGGTACAGTAGTTAAGAGCTTTATGAACCGGCGTTAGCCAGAAAGCTCTTAACTCCTGCTATTTTCAGGCGGCTGGAATCTTGTCGTTAGAGCTCTAACGCTCACTTCAGAAACGACTCTAAATACCAGCGTTAGAAAGATCCCATTGAAAAGATAGGCTACGCAAATGGCGTAGGGGGATCTGCGGTATGGAAAAGTTGCGGCTAAAAAGTGAGCGTTAGACCCTTTAATCACTGACTCCAAATACCAGCGGGCGGCCAAAACCAGCGTTAGGAGCCTCTAACGCTGGTTTTGACGGCTACCGCCGAACTCCAAATCTAGGCCTATGTCTGCTATTCCACCTTCTAATAAACGTAAAAGATCTTTTAAAACTTCTCATAAAACTGATGAAATTTGTGATGACCGACAACATACTGAAATATCCTCCTCTAAAGAGGATCTCTCTGCTTCAGAAGATCCTGAAATTGATAAATCTTCTTATCTTTTTAAGATTGAATATATTGGGTCTTTGTTGAAAGAAGTATTCGTTACTTTGGGTATTGAAGAGTCTGATCCTCTTGATAACAAAACCAGTAAACATTTAAATTCTGTTTTTAAACCTGTGATTACTCCTGAGGTTTTTCCTGTTTCAGATGTGGTTTATGATGTGATTGCTAAAAAATGGTCTAAGCCTGGTGCTTCTTTTAATCCTTCTTCTAGGTTTAAGAAGTTATATCATTTAGAAGTGGCTAATTTGGAGTTTTGGGAAAAAGTCCCTAAGGTTGATGGGGCTATTTCTACTCTTGCCAAATGTACTACTATTCCTATGGAAGATAGTACTTCTTTTAAGGATCCTTTAGATAGGATTGAATCTTATCTAAGGAACGCTTATTTACATTCTGGCCATATTCTCAGGCCTGCCATTTCTATGGCTGATGTTGCAGCTTCATCAACTTTTTGGTTGGATAGCTTAGCACATCAGGAAACGGATCCTGATTTGTCTAGCATTGTTCGTTTGCTTAAACATGCTAATCATTTTATCTGTGATGCTATTTTTGATATAATCAAGATTAATGTTAAATCTATGTCTGGCTAGAAGAGCTTTATAGCTTAAATTATGGAATGCTGACATGGTATCTAAATCTAGATTACTCTCTATCTTTCCAGGGTAATAATTTATTTGGTTCTCAGTTAGACTCTATTATTTCCACTATCACTGGGGGGAAGGGAGTTTTTTTTCCCCAAGATAAAAAGTCTAAGGGTAAATCTAAAGCTTCTAATCGGTTTTGTTCCTTTCGTCAGAATAGAGAACAGAAAACCACTCCTTCCCCTAAGGATTCTGGCTCCAATTGGAAGCAATCTTCAAGTTGGAATAAATCCAAGCCTTATAAGAAACCATAGCCAGCCCCCAAGAATGCATGAAGGTGTGGTCCTCAATCCAGTTCAACTGGTGGGGGGCAGATTAAAATTATTTCAAAACATTTGGGAAGATTCTGTTCAGAATCAGTGGATTCAGAGCATTGTTTCTCAAGGGTATCGAATAGGTTTCAGAATAAGACCTCCTGTGAGAAGATTCTCTCTCATGTTCCAACAAATTCTGTGAAAGCTCAGGCTTTTCTGAAGTGTGTTTAAGATCTGGAGCTTTCAGGGGTGATTACACCAGTTCCGCTTCAGGAACAGGGTCTGGGTTTTTATTCAAATCTATTCATTGTCCCAAAGAAAGAAAATTAATTCAGACCAGTTCTGGATCTGAAGTTTTTGAATCGTTTTGTAAGGGTCCCAACTTTCAAGATGGTGACTATAAGGACTATTCTGCCTTTTGTTCAGCAAGGTCATTACATGTCTGCAATAGACTTAAAGGACGCTGATCTTCACATTCCGATTCATCCAGATCACTATCTGTTTCTGAGATTCTCTTTTCTAGACAAACATTACCAATTTGTCGCTCTACCATTTGACCTAGTGACAGCTTTAAGAATCTTTTTGAAGGTTCTCGGTGCCCTTCTATCTATAATCAGAGAGCAGGGTATTGTGGTGTTTCCTTATTTGGACGATATCTTGGTACTAGCTCAATCTTTTCATTTAGCAGAATCTCACACGAATCAACTAGTGTTGTTTCTTCAAAGACATGGTTGGAGGATCAATTTACCAAATAGTTTCTTGATTCCTCAGACAAGAGTCACCTTTTTAGGTTTCCAGATAGATTCAGTGTCCATAACTCTGTCTCTAACAGACAAGAGACGAATGAAATTGGTTTCAGCCCGTCAAAAACCTTCAGTCTTGATCATTCCCTTCAGTGGCTATGTGCATGGAAGTTTTAGGTCTCATGGCTGCAGCATTGGACGTGATCCCCTTTGCTCATTTTTATATGAGACCTCTGCAGCTTTGCATGCTGAATCAATGGTGCAGGGATTATACTCGGATATCACAATTGATATTCTTAAATCCCAGCATTCTACTCTCTCTGACTTGGTGGTTAAACCATCATCGTATTATTCAAGGGGCCTCTTTTGTTCATCCTTCCTGGACTGTAGTCTCAACAGATGCAAATATTTCAGGTTGTGGAGCTGTCTGGGGGTCTCTGACAGCACAAGGGGTTTGGAATCCTCTAGAGGCGAGGTTATCAATCAATATCTTAGAACTCCATGCTATTTTCAGGGCCCTTCAGGCTTGGTCTCTATTATAGAGAGAACTTTTAATTCACTTTCAGACAGACAAAATCACAACTGTGGCATATGTCAATCATCAGGGAGGGACTCGCAGTCTTTTAGCAATGAAAGAATTATCAAGGATACTTTCTTGGGCGGAATCCAACTCTTGTCTAATTTCTGTGATTTATATCCCAGGTGTAGACAATTGGGAAGCGGATCGTATCAGCCATCAGACTTTACATCTGGGGGAGTGGTCTCTCCATCCAGATGTGTTTTTTTCAGATTGTACAGATGTGGGGTCTTCCAGAAATAGATCTGATGGCTTCCCATCTAAACAGGAAACGTCCCAAATACCTTTCCTGGTCCAGGGATCCTCAGGCGGAGATGGTTGATATATTGCTTATATTTTTCCGCCTCTAGTACTTATTCCAAGGGTGATCTCCAAGATCATAATAGAACAATCGCATGTGTTTCTGATAGCACCAGCATGGCCTCACAGGTTTTGGTATGCGTATCTTGTCCAGATGTCCAATTGCCAACCTTGGTCACTTCCTTTAAGGCCAGACCTTCTGTCTCAAGGGCCGTTTTTCCATCAGGATCTCAAATCACTAAATTTGAAGGTATGGAAATTGAACGTTTAGTGCTTAGTCATAGAGGTTTCTCTGACTCAGTGATCAATACTATGTTGCAGGCTCGTAAGTCTGTTTCAAGGAAGATTTATTATCGGGTGTGGAAAACATATTTCATGGTGTTCTTCTCATAAATTCTCTTGGCATTCTTTTAGAATTCCTAGAATTTTACAGTTTCTTCAGGACGGTTTGGATAAAGGTTTGTCTGCAAGTACTTTGAAGGGACAAATCTCTGCTCTTTCCGTTTTATTTCATAGAAAGATTGCTAAACTTCCTGATAATCACTATTTTGTTCAGGCTTTGGTCTGTATCAAGCCTGTTATTAAGTCTATTTCCCCTCCATGGAGTCTTAATTTGGTTTTGAAGGCTTTGCAGGCTCCTCCTTTTGAGCCTATGCATTCTTTGGATATTAAACTACTTTTTTGGAAAGTGTTGTTCCTTTTGGCCATCTCTTCTGCTAGAAGAGTTTCTGAATTGTCTGCTCTCTCTTGTGAGTCTCCTTTTCTGATTTTCCATCAGGATAAAGCTGTTTTGCAGACTTCGTTTAAATTTCTTACTAAGGTTGTGAATTCTAACAACATTAGTAGGGAAATAGTTGTACCTTTTTGGTGTCTGAATCCTAAGAATTCTCTTGAGAAATCGTTACATTCTTTGGATGTGGTAAGAGCTTTGAACTACTATGTGGAGGCTACTAAGGATTTCAGGAAGACTTCTAGTCTATTTGTTGTCTTTTCTGGTTCTAGGAAATGTCAGAAAGCCTTTGCCATTTCTTTGGCATCTTGGTTAAAGCTTTTGATTCACAAGGCTTATTTGGAGGCAGGACAGTCTCCGCCTCAGAGAATTACAGCTCATTCTACTAGATCAGTTGCCACTTCATGGGATTTTAAGAATGAAGCTTCAGTTGATCAGATTTGCAAAGCAGCAACTTGGTCTTCTTTGCATACATTTACTAAATTTGACCATTTTTATGTATTTGCTTCTTCTGAAACAGTCTTTGGCAGAAAGGTTCTTCAGGCAGCTGTCTCAGTTTGATTCTTCTGTTTATAAGAACTTATTTTGTGGATTTAATTTCTCAGCGGAAATAGCTGTTTTTATTTTATCCCTCCCTCTCTAGTGCCTCTTCTGTGAACTTCCACATCTTGGGTATTTTATCCCATACGTCACTAGCTCATGGACTCTTGCCATTTACATGAAAGAAAACATAATTAATGTAAGAACATACCTGATAAATTCATTTCTTTCATAATGGCAAGAGTCCATAAGGCCCACAATGTTTTTGGTGGTTATATTTTTTTGTATAAAAAGCACAATATTATTTTCCAGTTCCTCTTTTTTGTATGCTTTTAAATCCTTTTTTTTACACCTCACTACTTGGCTATACGTTAAACTGAAGTATATGTGTGGTGGGAGGTGTATTTATAGGCATTTGAGGTTTGGGAAACTTTGCCCCCTCCTGGTAGGAATGTATATCCCATTCATTACTAGCTCATGGACTCTTGACATTATGAAAGAAATTAATCTATCAGGTAAGTTCTAACATAAATTATGTTTTTCTTGGCACACTTTGGGCCCCTTAGTACCAATTGAGCATCGTTTAAACGCCATGGCCTACCTGAGTATTGTTGCTGACCAGGTCCATCCCTTTATGACTACAGTGTACCCATCTTCTGATGGCTACTTCCCTGTACTCCAATGGACTCCACAGTCACCAGATCCCAATCCAATAGAGCACTTTTGGGATGTGGTGGAACAGGAAATTTGCATCATGGATGTGTAGCCGACAAATCTGCAGGAACTGCGTGATGCTATCATGTCAATATGGACCAAAATCTCTGAGGAATGTTTCCAACACTTTGTTGAATCTATTTTACAAAGAATTAAGGCAGTTCTGATGGCAAAAGGGTGTCCAACCAGCTACTAAAAAAGTGGCCGGTGAGTGTGTGTATATATATATATATATCAGTGGCGGCTGGTGAATTTTGAAAATGGGGGTGCACTAGACCCCACCCCTTTAAATTAAGCTCCACCCACCAGATGACTCTGCCATATATATATATATATATATATACACACACATATATATATACACTACACACATACAAAGACATATATATATATATATATATATATATATACATATATATATATATATATATATATATATATATTTTATTGTCATCATAATGTGAAAACACTATCTTTGCACATAGTGATCTTGAATACAAAATCAACTCCCAATCCACTAATCTTTATATACACATTTTCCTGTATAAAAAATACACAACAGGAGCCTCTCATACATGATTACTAGTATAGTAGTATAGTCCTGAATCTGATTAGTGATTACAATGAAATGTTACTTACAGTTTATCTGCAGAGATCTCCTGCATTATAATCTGACTGCAGCCACAGTCAGTTGTGCTGCATATCATTATGACAGGCAGTATTATTCAGCAATCTCACAGTGAACGGAGCATTTATTTTGCTTGCTTGCATACCAGGAATACCAGTCAAAGTTGGACTGGTATTCCTGGTATGCAGGCAAGCACAACAGAAGCTCCGTCCACTGTTCTGCTTATGCTAAACACTGCCTGTCATAATGAGCATATGCAAATTGTAACCCCTGGGAAAGGTCCTGATAACCCAGCCGTAGTGGCTCCTGTGTGTATCTATCAGCAGTGACCAGGAAGTGACCGAATGGGAAAAATAGACGTTCTGCAGCGTGGTGCCTTGTAAATGATCACTGAGGGGGGAGGAGGGGAATGTCTGTGTATGTCACTAAACAAATTATTATTGCCTTAAAGCAAAACAGCCGTGTTAGCTTTAAAGTTGTCCACAGTAGAATATATTTTTATTTATCTTCAATTGTATGGACATTCTTAAACGGATTAAAAGGAAATGGTGTGTGCAGCTCGTAAGAGAGGAAGGAAGGGGAGTGTTTTTAGTGTGATAATGAAATACATATATGTTTACATTTAAACATATATGTATTTCATATATGTTTAAATATATGAAAAGAAATATGCCTAAGGGATAAAAATGTGGTCAATTTATCTTCTGTACCCTTGACTTCTGCACAGGTTGATCTGCTCTCGAAAGGTCTAAATTTTGTGCCTTCTCATCACTTTAACATCTTTGAGACAATCCTAGATATTAATAGGTTTGCAAGAAAAATAACTTTGAAAAAACATTTTTTCAAAAAGGATGAGGAGGCACAAAATGAACCTGACATTAGCATAGAAAGAGCAGAAGAAACCAATGATGTTGCATCAATGTCTAATCTTAACTTTTCAGAATTGAACACGCTGAGGGATCTAGACCAATTATTAAATGAGGGTGAGGTAGATAAGAGTGAGTGCCTTCAAGAAAGCAATGTCTCAACAAAACACATCAAGAATAAAAGTACCTTTTATCCATTCAAGACACGTTCAAAGGTAATTGATATTTTTCAAAAGACAGTGGAATTTAAGTTACGTAACTTAGAGAAATCAGTGACAGACGCAAATAAAAATAAAAAGCAAACTAATCTGACATACAAAGAAAAAATGGCTCTGAAAGAACTGTCTGAAAATGATAATATCATAATCAGACAGTCAGACAAGGGAGGTAATGTAGTCGTTCTTAATAGAACTGACTACATTACAGAGGCTAAAAGACAGCTTAACCAGAGGGATGTATACACAAAACTCAAGGAAAATCCGACCAGTAAATTTCAAAAAGAGATTGTGGATATTATTAGTTATGCACGTAAAAACAACATTATCACACAATCTACTGAGGAAAAATTGATAGTGTCACATCCGGTGACACCAATTTTTCATCAGTTGCCCAAGCTTCATAAGGATCCCCTGTCCCCGCCTGGAAGACCTATTATAGCGGGGATAGGGTCTCTAAATGAGGCTCTCTCAGAACTTGTTGATACATTTTTGCAGCCGTTGGTATGCCAACTGCCTAGCTATATTCAAGATACAACATCTTTTATAAATAAAATCTCTAAAGTTAAATGGGAAACCAACTATAGACTTATGGTTGTGGATGTTACTTCATTGTACACATCTATTGAGCATAACAAAGGCCTTCAAGCTATAGAATTTTTTATCAACACTATGTGTGACTTTGAAGAGGCCACCAAGATATTTCTGATGAGAGCAATAGAATATCTGTTGTCGCATAACTATTTCATGTTTCAGACAGAGTACTACCTCCAAAGACGTGGGACAGCGATGGGGGCAAAATTTGCCCCATCCTATGCCAACCTTTTTATGGGGTGGTGGGAACTGTCCCACGTCTTTGGAGATAGCAACCCATTCAAAGGAGAAATAATTCAATATCATCGTTATATTGATGATCTGTTCTTCATCCTGGACTGTGATGCCACAAGGGCAGATTATTTCTGTCAATATCTCAATTGTAATCAGCAAGGTATTGAATTTACGGGAACACACAGTCAAAACAGTGTGAACTTTCTCGACCTCACAGTCCAGGGTGGGGAAATCGGATCCCCTATACAGACTAAAATGTATAGGAAGGAAACGGCGGGAAACACCCTGCTACAATTTGAATCTTGTCACCCACGACATGTTTTGAGGGGTATACCGAAAGGGGAATATATCCGCATCAAAAGGAATTGTTCTAATGAAAGTGAATATCAGTGTCAGGCTAGTGAGGCCACAGCTAGATTTAGACAGAGAGGGTATCGTGATAGTATCCTTATAACAGCAAAAGAAGATGTGGATCAGATTCCCAGAGAACAGTTACTTCAATATAAATAAAAAAAACACAGAGACAATAAGGATGATTTGAGTAAGATTAAGTTCATTACTACATATAGTGCAGAATACACTAAAATATGTAATATAATTGAAGAATCTCTTCCAATTTTGTATTCTGATCCAATTATCAAAGAAATTCTGGACTCAGGGTGTGAATTCATCCCTAGGAGAGCAAAAACTTTGGGCAACCATTTGTCACCCTCAGATATGAAACCTAAAAAGAGCAAATGTTGGTTAAAACAGAAGAAGGGATGCTTCAAATGTAGACGTCCCGTTTGCAAAACATGTGGTTTCATATGTGAGGGGGATAAATTTGTTTCTAACGTAACCCATATGGAATATGACATTAGATTTTTTATTAATTGTGCAACAACACATGTCGTCTATCTTCTGACTTGTGATCTCTGCAAAATTCAATATACAGGGAAAACTAAACGATCCTTAAAAGATAGGTTCTTGCAACATCTTAGGTCTATTGAGGACGAAGATAGTGATACACCAGTATCAAGACATTTCAAAACAAAACACAATTCAGATGTCTCTTCCCTTAAGATACAGGCAATTGACCACATCACAACATGGAAGAGAGGTGGCAATAGGGAAGCATTGCTAAATAAAAAGGAGATTTTTTGGATGTTTAAATTACAAACTAGTGAACCAGATGGATTAAACGTCAGACGTGATCTGGATGTTTTTACTTGAGTTTAAAATATTAATTTAGGCCTTTTTTCTGTTAATAGTATTGCCACTGAATGCTAATATATATATCAGAAAGTGGTCTGTCTTTTGAAGGAGGTATTAATATATTGTTTGTATATGCATTATATGGAAGCTGTGTCACTACAATGTTTCTTCACGCTATATATATGTCCTGTTTAAGAATAGTACTTTAAATGGGGAAATTTCTAGACATTTCACAGAATTTATTTTGTTTCCTATAGTTTTTTTGGAAAATATTCATATGTTAATGTATGAGGACATATTCTCAGCTAATATATATGTCTTACAAAATGTTTAAAATATTGTGACATTTGTCTGCTCAACTTGTGGAAATAGGTAACCAATCAGGTATTTCAGTATTGTGATGTCATGATCTAGCTCAGCCTTTTAAGAGGCGTTTGAGCTGATCCCCAGGTAAGCAGTGATCAAGTGCACCTGGTGCACGAAACATGTCTGCATGGGGATCAGCTCACTTGCCTGATTGTTAGAGTCACTGCTGGCTCTGTATAGGACATCCTGGTTTTGTCCTTTTTAACGAATGGAATAAAGTTCTTCTTTTTACATACCCTGCTGCCTGGAACTCGACATTATTTGCTCTTTTGAGTATAGTGCTTTTTATAGCACTTTCAGCATCATATTCCTTTCTACCTGAGCGCCTTCTCTACTTTTGCATTCTATATATATATATATATATATATATATATTTATATATATATATATATATATATATATATATATATACACACACACACACACACACACACACACACACACACATACACATACACAGTGTGCAGGGAGACAACTACTGATGCCCAGGGTGCAACAAAAAGAATAATAGAAAGTTCAGAAAGCAGTCACACCATTCAATATGATAATTTATTGTTTAGTACAAAAGCATAGTAAAAGTGCAACGTTTCGGACCACACAGGTCCTTAGTCATGCATGACTAAGGACCAGTGTGGTCTGAAATTTTGCACTTTTACTATGCTTTTGTACTAAACAATAATTATAATATTAAATGGTGCTGCTGCTTTCTGGACTTTCTATATTGTTCGTATATACTAGGTTTACAATATAATGTATTAATATCTTAGCAGTTGCCAACCAATAAAATGTATATACGTAACAATATATTTATTGGAATTAATATTTATTCCTTATTTCATTGATTAGTTAGCTTTATAGACACATTGAAATATATTTATGTAGAAACTAGATTATGAATGAACTATACACGCTTATTCCGTTACAATATTCTATACAACAGATCATAAAAAAATATATCTTTAAAAATTAACCTTACTCACAATAAATCCCAGCACAGTCTATAATTATCCAGCTTAGTTCACTCCAATAACCAATTTATGTACAGTTCTGAAAGAGTTCACAGTAATAACTCATCTATAAATCTGGAGTGCAAAATCCTGTCCACTTGGCTCCTGGGTGGCTGCATTGGACATTCCTTTCTGAAGTGGCCCGTCTGCCCGCACCTGTAGCATCTCCATGGTGCACGTGGCCCAGAGGGGCAGACAGGTGCTAGTCGGGTCGGTGGCTGGAGAGGAGCGTGGCACTGGTCGTGGCTTAGGGTGGAGCTGATGCCATGCATCCAGATATTGGTCAGCCAGGATGGCTGCTTGGTCCACTGTTTCAGGTCATCAATCATGGACCCATTCCCTTATCTCTGCCGGAGCATGGTTATAGAAGTGCTCCAGCAGGATGAGCTGTGTGGCTTCGGCCAAGGTGGTTACTTTGCAGCCAGTGATGGCTGAACCGGTGTGTCCACTCTGTGAAAAGCTGCCCCTCTTGCCTCCTTAGTTCCCTGAATTTCTGCTGGTGGGCTTCCAGCGTGAGGCCATTTTGGTGAAGATGTGCTCCTTAACTTTGTCATAGTCCTTTCTGTCCCCTGAAGGAACAGTGTGAAAAGCCTCCAAGGCTCGGCCGGACAGCTTTCCGAGCAAGATGGTCTGCATCGGCGAGCCCCTGCAGCTCACACTGCATCTCGAAGACTTGGAGATAGCTGTCGATCTCTTCCTCCTCATCTTTGAAGGCTCAGAAAGCCCCATGAGGCAACTTCTGTGGTCAGGAAGCCTGACCTGGGGGAGCCGACGGGACTCCCCCCATAGACTTATGGACCTTCACCAACTTGAGAGCGCCAGTCGCCACTGGACATCTCCAGATACCTTGAACAGTACCGTCTCTACTGTGGATGCCATACTGGGCTGCTCACTGCTCTGGTTACTATCAGACCCACCAGCCGACTCGTTAGCCTGATCATCCTCCATCAGTTCAGCGATGATGGCTGCCTTAGACTTGGGGCCGGCAACTTTCCCCCGAGATTCCAGCAAGCCCTTTTGTGTTTCCTTTTGGAGCCCAGCATACTGCTCCATCCAAAGAAGTCTTCTGTTGGTGGTTTGGACGTTCCAGGTAGATGGAAGCATCCCACCGCTGCCAACCAATGTGACAGAACCCAGCTACCCCGACTGGGTAGCTCAGCCAAAGGATCCTTCCTGTACCTGGAACCTGCTGCTATGTAGTGGAAAAAAGTGATTTTAGCAATCCCCACCCAAATAACTAGACAGACTAGCATTCAGGTGAAAATAAGTTGTACCTCTTTATTGGGAAAACACACAGTTTATATACACAATCACATCAAGATAAGAGCCTTATCAGTCCCCAAAATCTCTTGCCATTCCCGCCCCTTCAGACAGGCTGGCGCCCTCCAAAGAGTCAATTGTCCCATAGTGTCCAGCGGTATAGTGATGGTGGTTCCGGGGTGATCCTGGGAGAGCGGTGGCACTTCCAGGGTGTCATTTGAAAGCCCTAGGTCCTCAGCTGCTACAGTCCAAAAATCAACATGATTCATGGATGGGGGCCAGAGCTATGGGTGATCAAACATACACCGGGAAGGCCACTGGGGAGTGGGAGTTGTAGAGGGGGCTCCCGAACCCCTGGTTCCCAAGTGATCTCTCTTCTGGCAATCACCTCATCTCTTGCCCTCCCCAAGGGGTACCAACCCCCAAAAGAGCAGAGCTCTAGGACAAGGAGCCGCTGGAGCGACCTGGGATAAAGGACACCGGGCATTCGGCCGACCGGCAGTTCAAGGGGCCCGGCCAGCCGAAGAGGGACTAGGCGGTCAGGGAACAGCTTTTTTGTGAAAGCACAAAATCAAGTCAAACCAATGGTCTAGATGATCGCGTATGCTCTCAAAAGCCCAGATCCGCTGAGAAACAAGAGGGGGCTAAGTAGTAGGGAGTGGAGGTTTAACCCTTGCAGCCTAGTATCCTTGACAGCTCTTTTTACTTTATTTTGGTATTTTAAATAGCTGACTTTTCCTCTGGTATCTCTATCTATTCTTAAAGTTTCTATACTCAGGTATAGGTTAAAGGAAACCTGTGTAAAGTTGAAGAAATTACACTTCCAGTAGCAGATAGAAGAGATAAGCAACAAAATGTTAATTTTCATTTGTTCTAAGTATTGAGCTTTAGTTCACAGGTAGAGGCATTTGTGATGCTGCCAATCACCTGCTTTACTGCAGTGCCTACCTAGGTATGATTTTCAACAAAGGATATCAAAAGAACAAAACACATTTCTCAATAGAATTAAAATTACATATCTGATCTATGAAAGTTTAATTTTGCCCGTCATGTCCCTTTTTTAAGTGACAGAATCACTTTAGCTAAGCAAAGTACTATTCCATTAAAATACAACACTTCATTCAAGGACATATTTATAAGACTTGTTCCATATTGGACACCTCTAGAGTGACAGATCACCTCTGCCTTATTGTCTGTGGTTAGAGGTGGTGAGTTACCATGGAGCCTGTGATGTCACAGAGGAGTTTTTGCTCACAAACAAGTATTTGAACTGACATCACACCTGCTGTGACAATGGATAGGACATTAGTATCTTATCTTAGAAAAGCTTTTCAGCAGGGTTTTTAGTCTTCAGACCAGCAGTTTGCGGTGTTTGAGTAGCAAATGCTATATATTTATAAAGTGACTCTTTATCAGAGATAGTCTCTGAGAAGATTTCACGGATAAGATTCAGGATCATCCATAGATGAAGTTACCAATACTTTCTTTTGTGATGCTGCTGTGGAAATAATCTTCATCAATGCCAAAATGCATCTTGGCCATTTAACTAGATGAGCCCGGTGCTTAAAATCTTGGTCGTCGGATATGGGGCAAGAGTACATATGCGGCGCAGGCTTCAGCGTAACTTCTGAAACCAGCGCAGCCCATAATTTCACATTGCACATCGGGGTATCTCATAAAGAGGCTAGACTGGTGTAAGTAGGACAAACTGGCGATCTTCAGAAATGTGTGCAAATACACATTTCTGTCGTCGCAAGTAAGTTACGCCAGTATTATGTCCACGTAAAGGGTCAATAAAGAATAGTTTCATGCAAATGAGGATAACACACGTAAAAATTAAACCGGAATTTAACTAAAAAAGCGACACGTAATTACGCTATTTAAAATCCCTATATAAACTCCTGCGCAACCACCATTTTCTGCGTGTGTTTGGATTGTTTGTTGAGCTACAACACACGGCCCAGGAGTGGAGGATTAGTAAGAGTAGAGAGAGGCGCAAACAGAATAAACAGTTAGTTAGGTAGTAAAGTTGTTCACATATTCTGACATATTGCACACATTGCATACATACATACATACATATACAAATATACCACACTTTTTTTTCTAACACTCACATATTTTATTTTATTTTTACAGTGTGATAGGCTGACTGTTTAATTGTGATTGTGTGTGACTGAACTGGCAGTGAGTGGGAGTGTGTGTAGTGTGATTAGTGTGAGGATTGATGGGAGAGGTAGGGAAGATGGGAGGAGGGGAGAGGAGTGGCAGGGAGAGGATGATAGATCTAGATAGATAGAGAGGACAGGAGGAGCAGTGGGCCTCCAGACAGGGAGTAAGTGGAGTGGGTAGAGGGAGAGCCAGAAGGGATGATGGGAGGAGAGATGCCAGAGAATCACAGATACAAGGCACATCCAGGAGAGGGACAGAGGATGCACATGGGGACAGAAGGGGGGAGGAGGGAGAGGATAGGGAGGAACCCACACTGCCAGGGACATCACAGGGAGGAAGCCAAGTGGCCATGGAGGATGAGAGGCTGAGATGTCCCAACTTCTCATTTGATGAAAATGTTGCCCTAGTCCAGGCCATCATGGACAACTACAGTGAACTCTTCAGGCAGGAGGAGGGCGAAGGCAGTGCCAAAAACAAAAAGGGCTGCATGGATGGCGGTAGAGGATGCAGTCAAAAGCGTGGTCCCGCAGAGGAGGACTGTAGAGGGCCTAGAAAAGAGGTGGAATGATTTTAAGAGGCGGGTCAAAGATAAGATGGGGCAGGAAGCTGTCCAATTACTAATATCCTATTATAGAAATAGGGCAAAAGAAGGGGGATATAGCACTCCACCTCTCTATGTAAATGTAAAGTAAGTTAAAATATAACATTCAATAATATAAGTTAATACTAGTGATCCAGAATAATCTGGTATCAGCCACCACTCTTACAAATAAATAATATAAAAAACCAGGTCACACTACATACATCTAAGGCTGTGTGCCTCCCTGTTTCCTGGCCGATAAACTGCTCACGTCGGCTTCAGGTGACAGAGGCAAGAACAGCACTTGAGATGAGTATGACTGGTACAGTTAGACAGTTACACAAACGCGTTTCGGCCTTTAAAAGCGCCTTTTTCAATGTGTTATCAACTTGTTCATTCGAGCAAACCGAATGCTGTAACAGCGTCTCTATATACCATATTAGAGAATTTCATCCTCCAATGCTGCCGCTCCACGACTTAGCCACTCCCCCTTCCCATTTCCAAATAGATGGTTCTATTGGTTGGGACAGGGGGAGTGTGTGTGAGAAGGGATCCCATTGGTTATCGGTTCTAAGCCCGGAATAAATTAATGTGCCAATTTTTGCTTAGAAGTACAGCCTCCAATAATGACGTATAGCGTCTAAGCCTTATCCCCTCCTATTACGGAATCTTTAGTTCCATTGGTGCAGAGGGGGGATTGGTTTGAGGAAGTAATCTTATTGGTTCCTTATCAAGATGATAAGGCATAATACACGAGAAAATATTGAATATAGATCTCTATAGAGGACAAAGCACACCAAAGCGGGTGCCTAACTGTTCCTCAGTAAGCATAATAGCTATAAATCCATAAACGCTTCAAATTTAATCCCTCTATACTGCATATCATAAGCATATTATATACGTCTTACTCCAACATCAATCACAGATCCTCATTGCGTAACTCATTGATGTCCACTAACATCTCTCATGTACATTGAGGTCGGATAAGACCCACAGAGCTAACCACATTATTTCGAACCTCATAAATTGGAGTGTTACTCCTCACTAAAGGCATAATAATATATACTATGGCTAAGTACAGGCAGATGAACACATTACCCATCAGTCCCCACTCCCCTTTGTCACATGATTATGTGTTCAAGTATGTATGGCAGTTAATTTCTATCGATATCACTAATGTCCAGGTAGTCTCTCCTCAGGTTATATTTCTTAAAGGTCAATCTAATACATAAATAGTGATTCAATCATGCCATGTATGCTCATGGATGGAATAGGCAAATACATTTTAAGGTTGTTTATGTTGTCTAATGAAAGTATATATATGTATACGTCTGGGTCCCATCTTAAGATGGGACTACTGACAACATTGATACCTTCTATAACACTCCGCCTTATTATTGCTTATTATTAATGGGTCTGATGCTATTATCCGTACAGCATACCAAATAATAACTTATTATTATATACTTGTAAATAATGTCAATAATATCTATAATAACTACTCACTGTTTATTAAAAAATATCATTACTATGCGGTTGATTCCATGCTAAATTGGATAGAAATAAAATCCCTGTAACCTTTTAACTGAGGGCAACAGTCTATATAGGCACTTAAATTACTAGAGAGTTATATAAATCTGGGTCCCATCAAAAGACGGGACTACTGGTTGGAATAATACTCTATTATAAGTGCCCCATTAGAGTTACCCTAATATTATTGGGTTCCCTTAAAATAGTATAAATGCTCAATTGTTATTAGGAACAGTAGATAGATATTATATTCAAAGGAATGTTCAGTAGTTATTGGATTCATGCATGCCATTCGGCATAACACTGTCCAATCGAAATATCCATTTAGTTTCTTGTTGCAGCAATTTAGTCTCCATATTACCCCCTCTAATGCCGGGTTTAATTCTCTCCAAAGCCCAGCATTTTAAAGCTCTAGTGTCACCTCTGTGTTTATGTAAAACATTTCTTGCAACACTTGTTATCTTCTTCTTCTTAGACAGATATGACTGTGCCTTTCTAATATTACTTAGGTGTTCTGTCATTCTAGTACCTAGGGATCTCGTTGTCATGCCAACATAGTATATATTGCAGCTGTATGAGATACCATATACTACATTGCTGCTCTTGCAATTGATATACTCCTTAATAGACTACTGGATATTGAATCTATTCTTCATTATAGTCTTTTTTACCATGTGTTGGCAGACCACTGTTGCCCTCAGTTAAAAGGTTACAGGGATTTTATTTTTATACAATTTAGCATGGAATCAACCGCATAGTAATTATGTTTTTTAATACACAGTGAGTAGTTAAACAATTACAGGATATTTGTACATATCTATTATAGATATTATTGACATTATTTTCAAGTATATAATAATAAGTTATTATTTGGTATGCTGTACGGATAATAGCATCAAACCCATTAATAATAAGCATTGTAAAGGCGGAGTGTTATAGAAGGTATTAATGTTGTCAGTAGTCCTGTGTTAAGATTGGGACCCAGACGTATACATATATATATTTTCATTGGACAACATAAACAGCCTTATAATGTATTTGCCTATTCCACCCATGAGCATACATGGCATGATTGAATCACTATTTATGTATTAGATTGACCTTTAAGAAATATAACCTGAGGAGAGACTACCTGGACATTAATGATATCGATAGAAATTAACTGCCATACATACTTGAACACATAATCACTAACACCATCCTAAGGGACACCTTATAACTTACAATCAGAGATGCTGTTGAGTATAAATTTTGTTTGTTATAATGACTCTTTATATTGTCACTTATCATAGGATATGGAGTTTAGCGATACATGTGACAAAGGGGAGTGGGGACTGATGGGTAATGCGTTCATCTGCCCGTACTTAGCCATAGTATATATTATTATGCCTTTAGTGAGGAGTAACACTCCAATTTATGAGGTACGAAATAATGTGGTTAGCTCAGTGGGTCTTATCTGACCTCGATGTACATGAGAGATGTTAGTGGACATCAATGAGTTACGCAATGAGGATCTGTGATTGATGCTGGAGTAAGACGTATATAATAATATGCTTACTACTTTCTTGTAATGTTGGTGGAGATTGCTTGGTATACACTGGTATTATATATAAAAAACACTTGTACTATAATACTACAAATGGTTACCAATTTATTTAGAAGAAGCAATGTTCAGTATGGGATATTGAGAACATATAAACAGATTTTTTATCTGAATGATATGCAGTGTAGAGGGATTAAATTTGAAGCGTTTATGTATTCATAGCTATTATGCTTACTGAGGAACAGTTAGGCACCCACATTGGTGTGCTTTGTTCTCTATAGAGATCTATATTCAATATTTTCTCGTGTATTATGCCTTATCATCTTGATAAGGAACCAATAAGATTCCTTCCTCAAACCAATCCCCCTCTGCACCAATGGAACTAAAGATTCTGTAATAGGAGGGGATAAGGCTTAGATGCTATACGTCATTATTGGAAGCTGTACTTTTAAGCAAAAATTGGCACATTAATTTATTCCGGGCCTTAGAACCGATAACCAATGGGATCCCTCCTCACACACATTCCCCCATCCCAACCAATAGAACCATCTAGTTGGAAATGGGAAGGGGGAGTGGCTAAGTCAGGGAGCGGCAGCATTGGAGGATGAAATTCTCTAATATGGTATATAGAGACACTGTTACAGCGTTCGGTTTGCTCGAATGAACAAGTTGATAACACATTGAAAAAGTCCACTTTTAAAGGCCGAAACGCGTTTGTGTAACTGTCTAACTGTACCAGTCATACTCATCTCAAGTACTGTTCTTGCCTCTGTCACCTGAAGCCGACGTGAGCAGTTTATCGGCCAGGAAATGGATGTATGTAGTGTGACCTGGGTTTTTTTATATTATTTATTTGTAAGAGTGGTGGCTGATACCAGATTATTCTGGATCACTAGTATTAACTTATATTATTAAAGGTTATATTTTAACTTACTTTACATTTGCATAGAGAGGTGGAGTGCTATATCCCCCTTCTTTTGCCCTATTCCTATAATAGGATATTAGTAATTTAACTAGTTATTAAGGGTAGCACCGGTCCTGTTAGGGCTTTTTTCCTCTAGATACATTATCGCAGTGCCAGTAATTTATTTTTTGCAATATACTGCAGGAAGCTGTCCACAGAAGGGAACAGGTGGTGCGCCATCACTGGAAATGGAGTACAACACCTGGCAGGAGATGATACGCAGATCCCTGAATATCACAGCAGTCCATGGACTTCCAGGGGCTCGTGACTCAGGGGTTGCAACCACAGCACATCATGATGGTGAGTAACCTCCCACACACCTGTATTATATGTAATTGCAATACAACATCCTTTAATATCACACTTTCATGTACATGATGAGGAGCATGGTATTTGGAGTACTAACAAAAACATCTTCAATTATACTTGACATAACTGCTACATAACACAATGCAACTCATGATGTGAGGTGGAATAGTGCAATACTAACATGTGATGTCTCAGAGTAACACGGGCCACAAGTCAAATGTAGAGTTTTCATTAAATGGACACTATAGCCATCCCAATATATTTAGCTCAATAAAGCAGGTTCTGTGTCTAGATCAAGCTAAAGTAAATTGTGTGACCATAGTCACTTAAAGAACACATTATTTCATCATTGACATGTACACATAACTATTGTATGATGAAACACATCCCTGTATACTGCTCATAATCAGATCCCTCATAGACCAACCCACAATGCACACATGCATGTTTTAGAGTTTGACATGTGAATCAGTATAGGCCCTATCATGTGTCAATGTACATTGCATGCCCACATGGACTTATATCTGACTGTAATAATCCCTCTCATCCTTTAACTCCTTCACAGAACCTCCTGTCACAAGGATAGAAACACCCATGTCAGCACCACAACAACCACCACCACCACTAGTCTTCAGGCAACCACAGGAAAAGTGTGCTCCCAGGCATGAGCACGGTTGGATGGCTTCAGTTAGGACCCGGGAGTGATGCCACCGACATTGCCATATGACCCCTGGCAACATTCCTGGCCAGAGGAATATCCTCCCTTTAGTTTTGAAGGGGAGCCAAGGCAGGCACAAAGGGTCCATGTATTTACACCTCCCACAACACAATAACAGTCTTGTATAGGCTGAGTGGTCACACACTGGTCATCAGTGGAAATACCAATCATCTATGAGAGCCGCACATGTAATCTTGCCCATGGTTTGTAAATGCAGATTTTGTCTCCTCCTTTTCAGGGGAAGATTTTATTCAAACCAATACTGTACGCATGTATTTCTGTATTTGAGGTTTTCTGATTCAGCCATTGACACTCTTCTTCAAGGTAGGAATCATTTGTCTAGGAAGATTTATCATAAGGCCTGTAAATGTTTTCTTTCCTGGTGTCACAGTAAGAGTTTCCTTGAAAAACTGAAATATGTTACAGGGTTCAGAGTATTCAATACAGCAGTATTAGAGGACTGGGTAATAACAGTAATAGAAATCTGGTGACTGAGATATGTTGCAGGGTCAGAGTATATAATACAGTTGTAGCAGATGACTGGATAATTGCAGTAATACTTGTCTGGTAACTGAAGTTATTTTTCTGGATCAGGGTATACAATACAGTTGTATACAGTTTTAGCAGATGACTGGATAATCACAATAATACTTGTCTAGTAACTGAGTTATGTTGCAGGGTCAGGTAATACAACACAGTTGTATAAAATACAGCAGGGTACGTGGTGGCAGTAGAACTCAGCCAGAGGAAATCAGGCAGGACCAGAAATAATTGAAATACACAGGAAAAGGTATGTTGGAACAGACATAGGCCTCTATTTATCAAGGTCTGTCAGACCTGATCCGACAGTGCGGATCAGGTCCGACAGACCTCGCTGAATACGGCGAGCAATATGCTCGCTGTATTCAGCATTGCACCAGCAGCTCACAATAGGCCAATAGGCCGCCAGCAGGGGGGTGTCAATCAACCTGATCATACTCGATCGGGTTGATTTCCGGCGATGTCTGTCCGCCTGCTCAGAGCAGACGGACAGGTTATGGAGCAGCGGTCTTTGTGACCGCTGCTTCATAACTGCTGTTTCTGGCAAGCCTGCAGGCTCCCAGAAACACAGGGCATCAAGCTCCATTCGGAGCTTGATAAATATGCCCCACAGAGTAAACTGCAACTAAGCTGGTGCATTGAGCCTAGGCATGATGAGAATTTTCTTTAACAGAAACTGACTCAGAGATCAGGTGGGAGATAACTAATCAGACAGGCTCCAGCAGAAGAGTGTGATGCCGAAAGAAAGCTAACTGACAGGGAAGACCAGTAACATCCTTAAAGAGACAGGGGCCTCAAGCAGGCAGGCATGACACAGGCGCTGTTTACCATTAGACAGGTGTTTAATCCGGTATCTCCTCATTGGAATCTTTTTGGCCCTACAGGTATTATAATCAACATCCTTTACACTTATGCATGGTTTGGACACTCAACTTCTGTCTGGAAGATAACATCTTTTACTTAATCTGGATGTGGTAATGGCTCTAAAATTGTCTTTAGGGGCCACTAAGATTTTTTTGACCAACTTCTTTATTATTTGTCCATTTTTTTATGAATCTCATAAGGGTCAGAAAGCTTCAGCTATTACACTTGCTTCTTGGCTAAAGCAAATGATTAGTATGACTGGTTTTAAGATCTGTTTCTAATTCTAGGGCCTATAGAATCCGTGGAACAAATCTGCAAGACATCTATTTAGTTCTTACATTATTTTACTACATTTTATCATTTTTATGTTTTTTGTCTCATATTTTTAGCAGTAAAGTTCTCCTGGAAGCAGTATCCTTTCATTCGTTTTCATGTCTTAAGTTCATGTTCCATGCGTTCACGGTTATCTTGTGGACTCCACAGCTTGAGTATTAGATCACAGATGTGATATCTCATAGACTCTCAACACTTTATGAAAGAAAACAAAATGTATACTTACCTAATAAGTAAAAATTTTTATGGTGATGAGAGTCCATGAGACCCCCCATTTTTATGTTCATTTGGCGGCAGTTCACACTCCATTTACCCTTCCTTGATCTTTCCTACTTTTCTGTTCCTTTCCTTCCTTGACTATATGTTTCACTAAGGTAATCAGTGAAATGGATGGGATTAAAAGATCTTGGTATGTTGAGAATTTTTTGCCTCCTCCTAGTGGACTGGAGTATAATCCCACATGTGATTTCTCATGGAATCTCACCACCATGAAAGAAATTAATTTATCAGGTAAGCATAATTATTTTTTTTAAGATCCTCTTTTGAAAAAAAATATACAAATATTATAAGTACCTTTTAAAAAAAAATATATTGGTGTAAATCTGTAATGATCCCAAGAGCTTACTAATCATAGGCAACTTTTCCTGACATTGTATGTTTTAATTTTTTATATAAACAGGTCTCTTTACTTGAGCTTCCCAAGAAGTTTTTAATAGAACTGTTCATAAAACCATCGGAATGGAGGAAGAGGTAAACTGTTTTAATTATCACCTCTTTTGGGTTAAGCACTTTTTAAATTTGTGTTTGTGATAAAAGTATTTGCTTTTGGAGGGGTGCTGCACTTCTAGAGGACATAAATGGAAGTGAAGTGGAGTGATATTCTCTGTAGAGAACTGAAATCTAGAGAGTTTGTGGAGCTGGGAGAGAGAAGAGGATTTAGTTTAATACGTTTTTCAACTGGTGCTTTTAATTAATTGGACCCGAAAATGACACAAAGCAGAGTGACACATCCCCTCTTCCTCTATGTAGTATTGGATTAGTGGTGGGATGGTGTAGGAGGGAGAGAGGAAGTGATTGTCAGGCACTGGTTTGTTTTTTTGGAAAGAGCAGGTAATCTTTAGGAAACTATAACAATGGAATTACTAATGTTTTAATGTTTGTCCTCTATATTAAAGGTCCAGTCAATGTTCAGATTAATGTTCCATAATTATGCACATAATTATGTGGATAGTGGAAAGGATTTTAAAGATTTAATGCCCCAAACTCATACTTACCTCACCTTACCTTCCTCGCCAGCCTCTTCTGTTCTTCTGGTTTCTTCAACACCAAGGTTTCTAATCACAGTGCAATTGGTCTTCTTGTTGAACTACATGTAGCACGCTCTCACGCTGGGTAAAGCTTTCGGCTGCTTTATCCAGTGCAGGAGCGCGCTGGTGAAGAAACCAGAAGAGCAGAAGAGGTGGGCGAGGAAGGAGATTATTGTGTTTATTTTTATTAAGCTCTTCTTTTGGAATCAAAATTATACAAATCTGATAAGTCCTGTTTAATACAAAATTATTGGCATTGGTATAAATCTGTAGTGATCCCGACAGGACACTAATCATGTAGCAATATTCTTCACTCTCTTTATTATGTTTTATTTTTTTGTAAAATAACTTTGTATGTTTTAATGTTCTTAAAACAGGTCTCTTTACTCGAGCTTCCCAACATGTTTTAAATAGAACTGTTCATCAAACCCTCGGAATGGAGGAAGGAGGTAAGTTATTTTATTTACCACCTATTTTAGGTTAAAAATAAATTAAATTTGTGTTTTTTAATAAAAGCATTTAGGAGAGTTGGCTTAATGTCTACAGGACCCAAATGGAAGCCAAGCAGGGTGGCACTTCCCCTCATCCTCTGAGGGGTACTGGAATGGTAAACAGATTGTGGAGGTGAGAGAGGAAATTGGATTGTTTCACACTGATTGGTCTGTCTTTGGGTTCTGTAGAAATCAGTAGGTGATTTAATAGAATTTATATCAATACAATTAGATAGATGAAAGTTTGACATGTGTCCTTCCTTTAAATTTGTAATTTATATTGTATTTAGCTGTGTTTTTTTTTGTTTTTGTATTTGATTTTTGTTGAATATTATACCTCCTTATTCGATTTAACATTTATTTTATCATTTTTGTTGTTGTTATTACTTTTAAATTGTGTAACCCCTTAAGGACCAGGCATTTCAGACTAAAACTTCCCCAAAAGACCAGAGCATTTTTGCCATCACTCCATTTAAACAGAACTAGAGCCTTGCTTTTTTAGTAGACAACCCAAAGTATTAATCTAGACCCATTTTGGTATATTTTATAACACAATTTCACCCCCAAATGTGATCAAATAAAAAAAATTGTTAACTTTTCACAAACTATAGGTTTGTCACTGAACTTATTTACATACCGCTTTTGCAATCATGGCACAAATAGTTGTAAAAGCTTCTCTGGGATCCCTTTTATTCAGAAATAACTGCTGTTTCTGGCAAGCCTGCAGGCTCCCAGAAACACAGGGCATCAAGCTCCATTCGGAGCTTGATAAATATGCCCCACAGAGTAAACTGCAACTAAGCTGGTGCATTGAGCCTAGGCATGATGAGAATTTTCTTTAACAGAAACTGACTCAGAGATCAGGTGGGAGATAACTAATCAGACAGGCTCCAGCAGAAGAGTGTGATGCCGAAAGAAAGCTAACTGACAGGGAAGACCAGTAACATCCTTAAAGAGACAGGGGCCTCAAGCAGGCAGGCATGACACAGGCGCTGTTTACCATTAGACAGGTGTTTAATCCGGTATCTCCTCATTGGAATCTTTTTGGCCCTACAGGTATTATAATCAACATCCTTTACACTTATGCATGGTTTGGACACTCAACTTCTGTCTGGAAGATAACATCTTTTACTTAATCTGGATGTGGTAATGGCTCTAAAATTGTCTTTAGGGGCCACTAAGATTTTTTTGACCAACTTCTTTATTATTTGTCCATTTTTTTATGAATCTCATAAGGGTCAGAAAGCTTCAGCTATTACACTTGCTTCTTGGCTAAAGCAAATGATTAGTATGACTGGTTTTAAGATCTGTTTCTAATTCTAGGGCCTATAGAATCCGTGGAACAAATCTGCAAGACATCTATTTAGTTCTTACATTATTTTACTACATTTTATCATTTTTATGTTTTTTGTCTCATATTTTTAGCAGTAAAGTTCTCCTGGAAGCAGTATCCTTTCATTCGTTTTCATGTCTTAAGTTCATGTTCCATGCGTTCACGGTTATCTTGTGGACTCCACAGCTTGAGTATTAGATCACAGATGTGATATCTCATAGACTCTCAACACTTTATGAAAGAAAACAAAATGTATACTTACCTAATAAGTAAAAATTTTTATGGTGATGAGAGTCCATGAGACCCCCCATTTTTATGTTCATTTGGCGGCAGTTCACACTCCATTTACCCTTCCTTGATCTTTCCTACTTTTCTGTTCCTTTCCTTCCTTGACTATATGTTTCACTAAGGTAATCAGTGAAATGGATGGGATTAAAAGATCTTGGTATGTTGAGAATTTTTTGCCTCCTCCTAGTGGACTGGAGTATAATCCCACATGTGATTTCTCATGGAATCTCACCACCATGAAAGAAATTAATTTATCAGGTAAGCATAATTATTTTTTTTAAGATCCTCTTTTGAAAAAAAATATACAAATATTATAAGTACCTTTTAAAAAAAAATATATTGGTGTAAATCTGTAATGATCCCAAGAGCTTACTAATCATAGGCAACTTTTCCTGACATTGTATGTTTTAATTTTTTATATAAACAGGTCTCTTTACTTGAGCTTCCCAAGAAGTTTTTAATAGAACTGTTCATAAAACCATCGGAATGGAGGAAGAGGTAAACTGTTTTAATTATCACCTCTTTTGGGTTAAGCACTTTTTAAATTTGTGTTTGTGATAAAAGTATTTGCTTTTGGAGGGGTGCTGCACTTCTAGAGGACATAAATGGAAGTGAAGTGGAGTGATATTCTCTGTAGAGAACTGAAATCTAGAGAGTTTGTGGAGCTGGGAGAGAGAAGAGGATTTAGTTTAATACGTTTTTCAACTGGTGCTTTTAATTAATTGGACCCGAAAATGACACAAAGCAGAGTGACACATCCCCTCTTCCTCTATGTAGTATTGGATTAGTGGTGGGATGGTGTAGGAGGGAGAGAGGAAGTGATTGTCAGGCACTGGTTTGTTTTTTTGGAAAGAGCAGGTAATCTTTAGGAAACTATAACAATGGAATTACTAATGTTTTAATGTTTGTCCTCTATATTAAAGGTCCAGTCAATGTTCAGATTAATGTTCCATAATTATGCACATAATTATGTGGATAGTGGAAAGGATTTTAAAGATTTAATGCCCCAAACTCATACTTACCTCACCTTACCTTCCTCGCCAGCCTCTTCTGTTCTTCTGGTTTCTTCAACACCAAGGTTTCTAATCACAGTGCAATTGGTCTTCTTGTTGAACTACATGTAGCACGCTCTCACGCTGGGTAAAGCTTTCGGCTGCTTTATCCAGTGCAGGAGCGCGCTGGTGAAGAAACCAGAAGAGCAGAAGAGGTGGGCGAGGAAGGAGATTATTGTGTTTATTTTTATTAAGCTCTTCTTTTGGAATCAAAATTATACAAATCTGATAAGTCCTGTTTAATACAAAATTATTGGCATTGGTATAAATCTGTAGTGATCCCGACAGGACACTAATCATGTAGCAATATTCTTCACTCTCTTTATTATGTTTTATTTTTTTGTAAAATAACTTTGTATGTTTTAATGTTCTTAAAACAGGTCTCTTTACTCGAGCTTCCCAACATGTTTTAAATAGAACTGTTCATCAAACCCTCGGAATGGAGGAAGGAGGTAAGTTATTTTATTTACCACCTATTTTAGGTTAAAAATAAATTAAATTTGTGTTTTTTAATAAAAGCATTTAGGAGAGTTGGCTTAATGTCTACAGGACCCAAATGGAAGCCAAGCAGGGTGGCACTTCCCCTCATCCTCTGAGGGGTACTGGAATGGTAAACAGATTGTGGAGGTGAGAGAGGAAATTGGATTGTTTCACACTGATTGGTCTGTCTTTGGGTTCTGTAGAAATCAGTAGGTGATTTAATAGAATTTATATCAATACAATTAGATAGATGAAAGTTTGACATGTGTCCTTCCTTTAAATTTGTAATTTATATTGTATTTAGCTGTGTTTTTTTTTGTTTTTGTATTTGATTTTTGTTGAATATTATACCTCCTTATTCGATTTAACATTTATTTTATCATTTTTGTTGTTGTTATTACTTTTAAATTGTGTAACCCCTTAAGGACCAGGCATTTCAGACTAAAACTTCCCCAAAAGACCAGAGCATTTTTGCCATCACTCCATTTAAACAGAACTAGAGCCTTGTTTTTTTAGTAGACAACCCAAAGTATTAATCTAGACCCATTTTGGTATATTTTATAACACAATTTCACCCCCAAATGTGATCAAATAAAAAAAATTGTTAACTTTTCACAAACTATAGGTTTGTCACTGAACTTATTTACATACCGCTTTTGCAATCATGGCACAAATAGTTGTAAAAGCTTCTCTGGGATCCCTTTTATTCAGAAATAGCAAACATATATGGATTTGCCATTGCTTTTTGGCAATTAGAAGGCTGCAAAATGCAGCTGCACACTACACTTTTATTATTCCCAGCAGTAAAGGGATTAATCAGGTAGCTTGTAAGGTTAATTTTAGATTTAGTGTAGAGATTACCCTCCCAACTTACTATCCCCCCCCCCCTTATCCCAAATTGATCCCTCTCAAACAGCTCTCTTTCCTCCCTCACCCCCCTCCACCATCTTAGGTACTCAAAGACAGTTTGCCAGTATGCAGTTTTAGACCTTTTTTTTTTTTTATTCATTTTTTATTATTATTTTCTTCAGTGTATGATTACCCCCTTACCTTCCCACCTCCTTGATCCCTCCCAAAAAGCTTTCTAACCCTCCCCCTCTAACTAGTTTCTGTCATCTAAGTTACTGGCAGCTGTCTGCCAGTACCCGGTTTTCTATAATTTTTCCTTTTTTTTTAATAAAATTAAAAAAAAAAAAATTCTGTAATGTAGCGGCCTCCTCATTTACCCTACCTCCCCCTCCTAGATCATTTCCCCTACCCTCTATTCCCCCTCTCTACTCTAGGACCCATACCCTCTATTCCCTCTCCTTTTCCCACCCTCCTCCTTCCACCTCCCTCCTTCTCCCAGCAGTGATTTTTGCTGTAGTGCAGTGGTCCCACCCATTCCCTACCTCTTCCCTCCAGTGATGGAGCCGCCCACCCACCTCCCTCCTAACCCTCCCACACCATCAACGATCGGCACCACTGCTACTCGATGCAGAGAGGGACACAAAGAGAGGCCCAGACAGCAGCGTCGTACAGTGTATTCCCTTAAGGCTTAACGACCAGCGCCGTACAGGGTTTTGCACTGCTCGTTAAGTGGTTATAATTCTGTTTTACCTGAACCCTTAAAGGGATAGAAAGATCAAAATTGAAATGTGCATGAATGCATTTTATTTCTAAATAGAACTATTTTACATGTACACTTATAACTTAAAGTTATATACCATTAGCTTGAGACCTATATATATATATATATATATATATATATATTATAATTTTGTTTTAATATTTTTAAACAGGTCTCTTTACTCGAGCTTCCAAATAAGTTTTAAATAGAACTGTTCATTAAACCCTTGGAATGGAGGAAGAGGTAAGTTTTTTTTTAACATCTCTTTTGGGTTAAACTGTTTTTTGTTAAAGCATCTAGATATGTTTTATATTTAGCTAAACTAATTTTGTATGTTTTTAAAAAAAATATATTTTTAAACAGGTGTCGAGCTTCCCAAGAAGTTTAAGATAGAACTGTTAATCAAACCCATGGAATGGAGGACGAGGTAAGTTATTTTATTTACCATCTCTTTTGGGTTAAATCATCTTTACATTTGTGTTGTTTAATAAAAGTATTTAGATATGTTTTATATTTAGCTAAACTAACTTTGTATGTTTTTTAAATATTTTATAAACAGGTCTCAAGCTTCCCAAGAAGTTTAAGACAGAACTGTTCATCAAACCCTTGGAATGGAGGAAGCTGTAAGTTATTTGTTTCACCATCTCTTTTTGGTTAAACCATTTTTAAATTTGTGTTTTTTTGATAAAAGCTTTTAGATATGTTTTATATTTTTGTAAACCAAGTGTTTTTTGTTCTTTTTAAACAGGTCTCGAGCTTCCCAAGAAGTTTTAAATAGAACTGTTCTTCAAACCGTCGGAATGCAGAAAGAGGTAAGCTATTTTATATACCATCTCTTTTGGGCTAAACTGTTTTTGTGTTTTTTTTTATAAAAGATATGTTTTATATTTTGCTAACTAACTTTGTATGTTTTTTGTAATTTTTTAAAACAGGTCTTGAGCTTCCCAAGATGCTTTTAATAGAACTGTCCATCAAACCCTTGGAATGGAGGAAGAGGTATTCTATTTACCATCTCTTTTGGGTTAATCACTTTTTCTTCCATAAGGTGGTGAGGGCACACAAGCCATCACATGTGGAATTAAACTCCAGTCCATTTGGAGGAGGCAAAAAAACCAACATACCAGGGGCCTTTCATCCACCCCACTTCCCAGTACAACTCAGTCTTAAGGGACATTGAACCCAATTTTTTTCTTTTGTGATTCAGATGGAGCATGCAATGTTAAGCAACTATCTAATTTACTCCTATTATCAAATGTTCTTCATTCTCTTGGTATGTTTATTTGAAAAGCAAGAATGTAAGTATAGATACCGGCCCATTTTTGATGAACAACCTGGGTTGTCCTTGCTGATTGGACAGCACAAATAAACAAGTGCTTTCCATGGTACTGAACCAAAAAATTGCTGACTCCTTAGCTTAGATGCCTTCTTTTTTAAATAAAGATAGCAAGAGAACAAAGAAAATTTGATAATAAAAGTAAATTAGAAAGTTGCTTAAAATTGCATGCTGTATCTGAATCATGAAAGAAAAAAATTGGGTTCAGTAGCCCTTTATTTGCCATTGCCGTCATAGGAGAAGGTAAAAATTGAAGCGCACTTCAGGGGTTCTCAGACCTATGTGAGACACATTATCCCCTTCAGAGAGTTAAGAATAGGAAAATGGAATGTACAGGAGTAAACTGGCAGTGATAGTAATTCTCCCTTGGGAGTTTGTCACTGGCCTACCTCAGGTGTTGCTGGGAATTATCCTTTAGCATCCTCCTGTTGGCCTCTCAAAGTACTCCTGCTTCAGATCTAACAAGGATGGGCTAATGTGCTGGACGCAGGTTTACTGCAGCTGGGTAAGAAAGGGGGAGCGAGTTCTAATAGGTGGGTGATGAGGATCATTCATGAAAATGTTTCCAATTCCTCACACAAATCTGGAATTTTGGGAATCTATTCCCAAAGTGAATGGAGCTATTGCTACACTTGCTAAAAGTACTACTATCCCCTTAAAGAATAGTACCTCTTTTAATGATTCCATGGATAGAAAGCTAGAGGCTATTCATAGGAAAGCTTTTAATCAAGCAAGTTTTTTTATTCAGGCCAGCAGTGTGATTATCCTCGCAAAAGGATTGTTTGGGCTCCTGGTCTATTAAGGTACTGTTTACAGTTATTTAACCACCGTTCTAAGAGACTTTATTTTAGACTTGGATTGTACTCCTATCAAGAAATGCACTTCTAATTTTATGGATTTTTTATATAATGTTGTAATTTTAATTGCTTGCACATATTGTTCTTAAAATATTGTTCCTGACATATTGCATCTCACTCAATGCCATTTTAGTTGTTAGCTAATACCTTGCAAGGTTTAGTGTTTTTAATGTTTATATGAATTTACTCACCTGCATATTAAAGTGTTTACATTTTTAAACAGAGCTTTAGGTCTCTTTTAGTCCTTTATATAGTATAACAGTTATCATAAATTATTACATTTTATACTATCTTATTTAGTGCTCACCTTATATATTAGGTATCATACATTTTTATACATTATCACATATTTTATTTTCTCAATTTGCTATTAATTTAGCGCTCACCTTAACATTATTATTATTTACATCTTGGGGAAGGTTGTAATTTTTAGGTGTAGCTTATATTGAGTCTTAGAAGTGTTTCCCTCATATTGTTGTTTTCTCATAGTTTGGGCAGCCCTGCTCTAAATCCAGGGTTCTTCAGTTCCACTTCTTAGCAGCCACTAACTGTCAGAAAAGTACCTAATCCCACAACAGGATCCGGCCTCCACGTAGATGAATACCAAGGTCTGTCTTTAGCTTCTGCTCTCCCTAGGCACACTGTGCCGCACACTGCTCTAATTTAAAGGGGCAACAACTAATTACAGGAACTCCTATCTATGTGTCCACAGATGTGGGAATTCTTATATAAACCGACTAAGCCCATCACTATGGGCTTAGTTATTGAGGAGCTTTCATTGTGCTTACCTGCCCTCCTGTTCCTTTTCTCACTTATCCTAGTATCCCATGACATCCTGCTTAGTCTCCTGTATCATGTTGTGCCAGTGACAGCTTACCTGTATCCCGCTGTACCTGCTGCACTCACCTGGTATCCCGTGACTATCTCACCAATAGTTCCTGCTAGGTATCCTGCTTTACCTGATGCACTCACTTAGCATCCCGTGACAGCCTACTGAGTCTCCGGTATTCTGCTGTACAAGTGGAGGCTTACATGTATCCCTCTGTACCTGCTGCACTCACCTGGCATCCCGGGAGAGCCTGCTGAGTCTCCTGTATCCTTCTGTACCAGTGGCTGCTTATTTGTATCCTGCTGTACCTGCTGCACTCACCTGGTATCCCATGACTGTCTCACCAACATTACCAGCTGGGTATCCTGTGCCTACTGAGTCTCCTGTATCCTGCTGTACCCAAAGCACCCACCTGATATTCTGTCACAGCCTCGCCAAAAGTACCCACTGTGTATCTTGCTTTACCTGCTGCACTCACCTAGTATAACTGGACAGCCTTCTGAGTCTCCTGTATCCTGCTGTACCAGTGGCAGCTTACCTGAATCCTGCTGTTCCCAATGCACCCACCTGATATCCAGTGACAACCTCACCAACAGTACCCGCTGGGTATCCTGTGCCTACTGAGTATCCTGTATCCTGCTGTACCAGTGGCAGCTTATCTGAATCCTGCTGTACCCAAAGCACCCACCTGATATCCCGTGACAGCCTCACCAACAGTACCCGCTGGGTATCCTGTGCCTGCTGAGCCTCCTGTATCCCACTGCTGAGTCTCCTGTGTTTACTGTACCAGTGGCAACTTACCTGAATCCTGCTGTACCCAATGCACCTACCTGATATCCTGTGACAGCCTCACCAACAGTACCAGCTGGGTATCTTGCTTTACCTGCTGCACTCACCTAGTATAACTTGACAGCCTTCTGAGTCTCCTGTATCCTTCTGTACCAGAGGCTGCTTATTTGTATCCTGCTGTACTAGTGACAGCTTACCTGTATCCTGCTGTACTAGTGACAGCTTACCTTTATCCTGCTGTACTAGTGACAGCTTACCTGTATCCTGCTGTACTAGTGACAGCTTACCTGTATCCTGCTGTACCCAAAGCACCCACCTGATATCCTGTGACAGCCTCACCAACAGTACCCGCTGGGTATCCTGTGCCTACTGAGTCTCCTATATCCTGCTGTACCAGTGGCAGCTTAACTGAATCCTGCTGTACCCAAAGCACCCACCTTATATCCTGTCACAGCCTCACCAACAGTACCCGCTGGGTATCCTGTGCCTACTGAGTCTCCTGTATCCTGCTGTACCAGTGGCAGCTTATCTGAATCCTGCTGTACCCAAAGCACCCACCTGATATCCTGTCACAGCCTCACCAACAGTACCCGCTGTGTATCTTGCTTTACCTGCTGCACTCACCTAGTATAACTTGACAGCCTTCTGAGTCTCCTGTATACTGCTGTACCAGTGGCAGCTTACCTGAATCCTGCTGTACCCAATGCACCCACCTGATATCCAGTGACAACCTCACCAACAGTACCCGCTGGGTATCCTGTGCCTACTGAGTCTCCTGTATCCTGCTGTACCAGTGGCAGCTTATCTGAATCCTGCTGTACCCAAAGCACCCACCTGATATCCTGTCACAGCCTCACCAACATTACCAGCTGGGTATCCTTTGCCTGCTGAGCCTCCTGTATCCCACTGCTGAGTCTCCTGTATCCTGCTGTACCATTGGCAGCTTACCTGAATCCTGCTGTACCCAATGCACCCACCTGATATCCTGTGACAGCCTCACCAACATTACCAGCTGGGTATCCTGTGCCTGCTGAGTCTCCTGTATCCTGCTGTACCAGTGGCAGCTTAACTGAATCCTGCTGTACCCAATGCACCCACCTGAAATCCTGTGACAGCCTCACCAACAGTACCCGCTGGGTATCCTGTGCCTGCTGAGCCTCCTGTATCCCACTGCTGAGTCTCCTGTGTTTACTGTACCAGTGGCAACTTACCTGAATCCTGTTGTTACTACGGCATCTATCTGGTATCCTGTGCCAGCCTCATCACCTATACCTGCTGGACATTGCTCCTGCTTTCCCCCTTGGTACCACCTAGTTGCTGGACTGATCTTATGGCACTTGACCTTTGGCCTGTTCCTGGATTCTTCTCTTGTTTTACCATTAGTTTTTGTTTCTCTTGCTTTATTAAAACTTTTAAAAAGACTTTTGGTTTCCTGTATGTCTATTGCTGCATATCGAGTTCCACTTACCCTAATCCTCACAGACCAACAGACCAGTGCATCAGAAGCACCCTGGCTTAGAACAAGTTAAAATGGCCATGAAACTCAAAATTTTACTTTCATGTTCAGAACATGCAATTTCAAAATACTTTACTTTTACTATCAAATTGACTTCCTTTGTTCAAAAGCATACCTTGGTAGGCTCAGGAGTAGCAAAGCATTCTAGGAGCTGGCTGGTGGTCGGGTGCACATATGCCTCTTGTCATTGGCTCACCAGTTGTGTTTAGGTAGGTCTATGCTAGCTCCTAGTGTGTTTGTTCCTGTGTGTGTGTGAGCAAGAGTGTGTGTTTGTTCCTGTGTGTGGGCAATAGTGTGTGTTTGTTCCTCTGTGTGTGTAAGCAAGAGTGTGTGTTTGTTCCTGTGTGTATGGGCAAGAGTGTGTGTTTGTTCCTGTGTGTGGGCAATAGTCTGTGTTTGTTCCTGTGTGAGCAAGAGTGTGTGTGAGCAAAAGTGTGTTTGTGTATGTTTGAGCAAGAGTGTGTTTGTGTGTGTGTCAGAAATAGTGTGAGTTTGTGTGTATGTGTGACTAAGCTTGTGCTTTGTGAGTGTTGTAAGAAACATACGGCTAGATTACGAGTTTTGCGTTATGAGGGGTACCTTTAAGTGACGTCATCCAAGATGGCGTCCCTTAGATTCCGATTGGCTGATAGAATTCTATCAGCCAATCTCAATTAAGGTTGAAAAAATCCTATTGGCTGATCCAATCAGCCAATAGAATTGCGCTCACATTCTATTGGCTGTTCCAATAGAATGCATCAGCCAATAGGATTTTTTCAACCTTAATTCCGATTGGCTGATAGAATTCTATCAGTCAATCGGAATCTAAGGGATGCCATCTTGGATGACGCCACTTAAAGGTACCTTCATTTGTCGGGTAGTCGTCGTTGGAAGAGGATGCTCCGTGCCGGATGTCTTGAAGATGGACCTGCTCCGCGTCAGAAGTATGAAGATAGAAGATGGATGAAGACTTCTCCCCGTCTGGAGGACCACTTCTGCCCGTCTGGAGGACCACTTCTGCCGGCTTCGTTGAGGACATCTTGCCGCTTGGATGAAGACTTCTCCCGGTAAGTGGATCTTCAAGGGTTAGTGTTAGGATTTTTTAAGGGTGTATTGGGTGGGTTTTATTTTTAGGTTAGGGCTTTGGGCCGCAATAGAGTTAAATGCCCTTTTAAGGGCAATGCCCATCCAAATGCCCTTTTCAGGGCAATGGGTAGCTTAGGTTTTTTTAGTTAGGGTTTTATTTGGGGGGTTGGTTGTGTGGGTGGTGGGTTTTACTGTTGGGGGGTTGTGTGTATTTTTTTTTTACAGGTAAAAGAGCTGATTTCTTTGGGGCAATACCCAGCAAAAAGGCCCTTTTTAAGGGCTATTGGTAGTTTAGTTTAGGCTAGGGTTGTTTTTTTTTTTATTTTGGGGGGCTTTTTTTATTTTGATAGGGCTATTAGATTAGGTGTAATTAGTTTAAAGATCTTGTAATTTGTTTTTTATTTTCTGTAATTTAGTGTTTTTTTTTGTAATTTAAATAATTTTATTGAATTTAGTTAATTGTATTTAATTTAGGTAATTTATTTAATTGTAGTGTAGTGTTAGTTGTTATTGTAACTTAGGTCAGATTTTATTTTACAGGTAAATTTGTATTTATTTCAGCTAGTTAGTTAGTAAATAGTTAATAACTATTTAGTAACTATTCTACCTAGTTAAAATAAATACAAACTTGCCTGTAAAATAAAAATAAACCCTAAGCTAGCTACAATGTAACTATTAGTTATATTGTAGCTAGCTTAGGGTTTATTTTATAGGTAAGTATTTAGCTTTAAATAGGAATTATTTAAGTAATGATAGTATGTTTTATTTAGATTTATTTTAATTATATTTAAGTTAGGGGGGGTTAGGGTTAGGGTAAGACTTAGATTTAGGGGTTAATAAATTTAATATAGTGGCGGCGACGTTAAGGGCGGCAGATTAGGGGTTAATAAATGTAGATAGGTGGCGGCAATGTTAGGGGCGGCAGATTAGGGGTTAATAATATTTAAGTAGTGTTTGCGAGGCGGGAGTGCGGCGGTTTAGGGGTTAATATGTTTATATAGTTTATGGGTGTTAGTGTACTTTTTAGCACTTTAGTTATGAGTTTTATGCTATGACTTTGTAGTGTAAAACTCATAACTACTGACTTTAAAATGCAGTACGAATCTTGACGGGATAGGGTGTACCGCTCACTTTTTGGTCTTCCAGGACAAGCTCGTAATACCGGTGCTATGGAAGTCCCATTAGAAATAGACTATACGCAAATTGCATAAGTTGATTTGCGGTAAGGCCAAAAAAGTGTGTGGTGCCCCTAAATGTGCAAGACTCATAATACCAGTGGTAGTGAAAAAGCAGCGTTATAACCTGATAATGCTGCTTTTTCAGTATAACGCAAAACTCGTAATCTAGCTGATATATTGCAGAACTACGTTGCAGGGTTTAGATTTGGATTTTTTTCAAAGGAACTATTACATTTACCTTTGTGCCTAAGACTCCTGGGGCCTGACTGAGTAGAGTAAGAGGATAACAAGGGACTACAGAGGCTGTGTACATGATCTAAAATGTAATTCGGGCATATATTGGGTATGAAGAATATTCAGGGATTATGCCTCTTATCTGAACTCAAATGTTGGTATATAGGTGGCATGATGTGTCCACACAGACTATGCATCTGACCTCTGGTCTCATTGGGCACAGAGCTGGCATAAAGTGGCAGGCTGCAAGATTCAAACAATTAATATTAGGTTTTATCTAGGCATATAGCAGCAATAAAAGGGGCTACTGAGACCATACATCTGTTCAGATATCTTATTTAGGCTGTGGGGCCATATATCTGACCTGATCTCTCATTAGAGCATACAGCCACGCTAATGTCTCCTTTAAATGTATATTTTGCACAAATGGGGCTACAGGGGCATGAAAACGGATGATATATGAAATGTGATCTCAACTATCACTTTCACATATATCTGGAAAAACATTGCTACTATTTTGGTAAACAAATATTATTTCATGTATGTATCTTAGTGGGTTTGATTAAAAGCATGTATGATGTGGATGTTAGTTGGAAAGTAGATTTTGAGAGAACTGATTATCTATGGATTTGAAAATTACAATTTGTTTTATCTATTTGTTGACTCATATTTTTAGAATGCATTAGCTGTATTTAAACACAGATTAAGAGTAAAGAGAGATTTAAAAATTAGATAAAAAAAGGAAACAAAATAAATTCATCCAGGAAATATTTACTTCAAACAATTAGCGCTACTTCATTGAACATTTGGATACTAAGCATAAAATGCCAAATGAGCTCCAGAAAACATATTCATTGTTGCAACAGCAAAACTCAGTTGCACCTGGTTACAACCATCTGTCTGTGCAGAGTATATGCTTCAGTGGACCATAAAACCTAAAGTTAGCAGATCAGGATACTTGGGTAAATATTGTGTACTGTAACTAAAAAATTCCAAGACCTGTATGCTGAATATATGTTCTGACAGAAAAAATAACCCTTTATTTACAGTCAACAATTTGTTTATTCTGTTATGCAGAATAAAAAGTTATAAAGAGAAACAATCACAGGACAAGCACAAAACATATATATTTAGACCCATCTATTATAGCCTTGGTGCACTATATTCTTTTGTTTCTGCTGATGATGCCTCTTTCAATTAAACTATAGAGGTGGTGTACAGATGTTAAATTAGTGTATTTTTACAATGGACCTTAAATCAAAATGTAATGCTCCAGAACATTTATATTTATGTATAAATCTTTGCAATACACTTTTAATATTTAATTGTCTGCTTTTCCTGTAATTGAACCCTGAAATGTTAGTACTTTTAAAATCTGTCTCTAAACAACATTCAGAAGGCTTTTCAAAGGGTGTGTCCCACCTCAGGCCTGCAAAACAATGCATATGTTTGCATTTTAAATGCTTTTAAAACATTCATATTTACATGTAGACCATTTGCAATGCAGGGATTAATTTCTGATACATAAACAAACAAAAAATGACTTTAATGTCCCTTTAAGCCTTTGACGACTAAGCCTATCTGCCCAGTCGTGACTATGGGGAGAGTGTGGGTATGAAAGGGTTAATAGCACTCTATTACACCTTTACCTCTACAAGGACCTAAAGGGACACCAGATTAACCCTTTAATCTGGCCTACTACCCCCCCCCCCCCAGATTAACAATACTGCCGCCACCGAGAGTTTTGAATAAAGGTTATCTTGGGAACCCAATAACTCACATGACTAACAATTAGATAACATGACTTTAACCTTATCTCTACAGCGTGTGAATTCAGATATTAGAGCCCAAAAACAGAATTACATTATTAATGTTTTTAATAACAAAAGACAAATACAGGTGACACAGTAAAAAATTACAAAAACAGAAGACATACAAAAGAACAATAATAAATGGAAAAATACAGTTCTTTAAAATAAAATGGAACTTAAACTAAACACAAGGGGGGCGATTTATCATTGTGCGGGCGGACATCGATAAATGCCGACAGCATACGCTTTCGGCATTTATCATTGCACAAGCATTTCTCGTGAAATGCTTGTGCAATACCACCCCCTGCACATTCGTATCCGAACAGGATGATTGCTGCCTGCCAGTTCAGAGGTTGCGGACGAGTTATGGGCAGTGATCTTAAGACTGCTGCTTCTTAAAGGGACACTGTACCCAAAATTTTTCTTTCGTGATTCAGATAGAGCATGAAATTTTAAGCAACTTTCTAATTTACTCCTATTATCAAATTTTCTTCATTCTCTTGGTATCTTTATTTGAAATGTACAAATGTAAGTTTAGATGCCGGCCCATTTTTGGTGAACAACCTGGGTTGTCCTTGCCGATTGGTGGATAAATTCATCCACCAATAAAAAAAGTGCTGTCCAGAGTACTGAAACCAAAAAAAGCTTAGATGCCTTCTTTTTCAAATAAAGATAGCAAGAGAATGAAGACAAATTGATAATAGGAGCAAATTAGAAAGTTGCTTAAAATTGCATGCTCTTTCTGAATTACAAAAGAAAAAAATTCGGTTCAGTGTCCCTTTAACTTCAGTTTCAGGGGAACCTGAAACTACAGGGGTAGATTGCAGCATCCGCTGCTTGATAAATCTACCCCAGTACCTACACTTTGCACATATCACTAAGCTTCCAATAGATTTTTGAGAACTCCCTTCATATGTTTTCTTATGCTGTCCCAGTTGAGTTCTAAAATAATGATGCTGTACATTTAATTATATCCCTGAATCTTCCTTTGTCTTGTCACAAATCACCCCCCTTGTAAAATACGACCCCCTATTGCAAGTCCTTAATCTACAGTACCAAGAGATGGCAGTCACCAGGAGGAGAAGGGAGGGTCTTTAGATCAATGCATTCTATAGCAAACACAGATGTTACAAAAAGAAAGAACATTTCAGATGAACCCTGGCAATGCTGAGACTCCATACCACTGCTGGGTGGTTATTACAGGCATTAACTACTCCTCATGAGTTTATCATGACTGAACCAATTTCTCAAACAAACTATACAATTCTTCATGAAGAGATCAATGTGTGCCCTTCACATGCAACAATTCACATTGGCTTTGTTGATGTCATATCTGCTCAAGCGGTTGGTCTCCAAATCTTCAAAGGCAACAAATATTTACCCAATATAATATGTAATTTTGTACATAGACTTCCTAGTATCTTACAACCAATCCTATGTATATCTCCAGAGACAATTTTGTATGGAATAAGCAATATTATAGTTACACTTCTGGAATGAAACCATTACTTTATATGCTATGGTGCGATGACATCTTCAACTATATACTGTGCCATGCTGTATGATATCTTCAGGAAAGGTTGGAAAGGGACTGTAGAAACACTCAGCTAAGAGGACAGGAACAATCAAAGGGGTATTCAGAGAGCAGAGTTGATTTGCTACGTTGGCAACAGACAGACATTTTAAAAGTCAAATGCAAGGTCAAAATTCAGGTCAAGAGTCAGAAACAGACAGACAAGTACACAATAACAACCCAGAGACATGGTCAAGTTTAGGCTAGATTCAGCAACAGGCAAACAAAGTGAAGTAAAAGTACAAACAAAAGACCAGCACATTAATAATGCACCAAGGATAACAGTCCAATACATGGGTGCAAGTGGCAAGTGCAGGAGAAATAGTGCACCAAGCAAACACAAGCATAGTATGATGGCAGGAGGTAATGTGATTTGTAAGAGGATAGTGCACAGCTGACACAGACATATCGCAATTTGATAACATTAGCACAGACAGCACAGAAAGATGATGTGCGCTAACAATGCGTTGCAAGGTAATGCCATGACAATACAGTAGATAAAAAGGACAGTGTGTTGTAAAATTGTTTTGCCCTTAAGGGTTTTCCAATTACTTTTTATACCAGCAGCTGAGTAAAAAAAATATGAGAAACTGTTCCTTTATGTTTATTTTTGTACATGGAATAGTTTTTCTTCGACACCACAACCCATTAAGGGCTAGATTACAAGTGGAGCGTTAACTAGTGCTTGCACTAGAGCACCGATTGCGCTAGCGGTAAGTCTTTTGCGTGAGTTGGGTGCGCTGGTATTACAAGTTGAAAGTAAAATATTATTGCTCTACCGCTAACCCGACTCGTGAAAAATAAATACTGCTAGGGCACTAACCTGCTCCATAGAAGTCAATGGAGTAGAAAAAGTAAAAAAAAACCTAACACCCTACTCGTGCACTAACCCAAAACTCCATACGCCCCTAGTCTAATAACCCCTAAGCTACCACATAGTCCACAGCAAAGTCCCTACTACACTATTATCCCCTAATCAGCCACACCCCCATCGCAAACTACCTATATAAAATTATAGCTCTTCCGATATTGCAATACCCCTTAACATGCTGCCCATTTTGATTCCAAAATCCAAAATTAACAAATTAAATAAATTGTTTAACTCCTTTAAATGGGATAAAAAAAAAAGATTTTGTATTAGTTTAAATAAATTAAATCTGCCTTTTGAAAAAGGTGGCTGGGGTATCCCAGACATTTATCTTGCTTTATTTAATAGGGTAGCCATTGATTTTTTGATAGATACAGAACTTTTTTCTAGAAAATCTCTAGATTAGTTGCTTTTGTGAGATGTATCTTCCATTTTTACTATGGAATTTTTAATTTGGAATGGAAAGATATCCCAAATGTAATACTTTTTATAAACTTGCATTTTAGCCAATCAGTGCTGGTTCTTCCATAACCATTATCTTCCTCCACGGCAGTGGGCAAAATTTTATCTATATGACGCACATGATCTAGCACCATCTAGCTGTTGTGCAAGATTTAAAAAGCTCTGAGATAACGGCCGGCCTGTTGGGGCTTAGAAACACGCAAACATAGAGGTTAGAATGTATATTAAAATAATAATGATGGTTATGCAAAGCTGGAGAATGGGTAGTTCTATCTTTTTTAAATAATAAAAAAAAAATCAGGGATAGACTATAGATTCTGGGGTATAGTATGTATAAAATATTTATCATATCAACAAAGGGCTGCAGGGGAAGGTATACCTGTTTGCAAATAATACAAACAAAGATGATGTTGGTGGACTTGGGGGGGATATAATAAGAATATGAAAAAACTGGAAGATTGGACAAATGACTAGGATCTAAAGTTCAAGATCAAGTGAAACATTTAGGAAAGAAAAGTCACAAACGAGGAGCAGACAAAATAATATTACAGCAAGTAAGGTCAGTAGAATGCTTGGTTGTACAGGTCAAATTAATTGTACATGCACACACATTATTCAACTTGTTAACTGGAATGCACCTTTGTGACCATGAGTTTAAAAATATAAGCACAAGCACTTTGAAGCGCACTGTTGTGACCTTATTTGGAAGTGTGTCCCATGTAAAAAATGGTCATGCATGATATCGTTTAAAGGTCTCCTAGGCAGATAAAATGATGCAAGGCAGCAGTTCATGCTTTATACTTTTAGTTAAGTAAAAATCCTGTATATGAAGATATTAAAAGTCCTTTCAATAAAAACCTGTGGTTTCCATTTTGTTTTTAGAACACACCAAAATGGAAATGGTTCTTTAGAAAGAATGGTAACAGTCTGACCATCATGCCAATATACAATATGCATTCAGATGGTTTAGCAGTGGTGCAGATGGAAACAGATTGCAATTAGTGATGTCGCGAATTGTTCGCCGGCGAATAGTTCCCGGCGAACATAGCATGTTCGCGTTCGCCGCGGCGGGTGAACATATGCGATGTTCGATCCGCCCCCTATTCATCATCATTGAGTAATACTTTGACCCTGTACCTCACAGTCAGCAGGCACATTCCAGCCAATCAGCAGCAGACCCTCCCTCCCAGACCCTCCTACCTCCTGGACATCATCCATTTTAGATTCATTCGGAAGCTGCATTGTTAGTGAGAGGAGGGACAGTGTAGCTGCTGCTGATTTAGTAGGGAAATCTATAGCTAGGCTAGTGTATTCAGTGTCCACTACAGTCCTGAAGGACTCATCTGATCTCTGCTGTAAGGACAGCACCCCAAAAAGCCCTTTTTAGGGCTGCTTTTTTTTTTTTCCTGTGTAATCTAATTGCAGTTGCCTGCCTGCCAGCGTGTGTGTCAGGCTCACAGCGTATACTGTGCCCACTTGCCCAGTGCCACCACTCATATCTGGTGTAACAGTAGTGTAGATTTAAAAAAAAACACCTTTTTGACTGTGTTAAATAATAGCAGTCAGTTTCCTTCACACGTGTGTGTTTCAGTGCCTGCCTGCCAGGGCACAGTGTCACCCCAGTGCAACTCATATGTGGTGTAACAGTAGTGTAGATTTAAAAAAACAACACTTTTTTGACTGTGTTAAATAATAGCAGTCAGTTTCCTTCACACGTGTGCGTTTAAGTGCCTGCCTGCCAGGGCACAGTGTCACCCCAGTGCAACTCATATCTTGTGTAACAGTAGTGTAGATTTTAAAAAAACAACACTTTTTTGACTGTGTTAAATAATAGCAGTCAGTTTCCTTCACACGTGTGCGTTTAAGTGCCTGCCTGCCAGGGCACAGTGTCACCCCAGTGCAACTCATATCTGGTGTAACAGTAGTGTACATACCTGATGTTTTAAAGCACGTTATTCCAAACAATTTAGGAATGTTAGGTGATTTATGCCCTTTATGGATTAAAACCAGACTCTGCATCAACTATGTAATTTTCCATGGGAGTTTTGCCATGGATCCCCCTCTGGCATGCCACAGTCCAGGTGTTAGTACCCTTGAAACAACTTTTCCATCACTATTGTGGCCAGAAAGAGTCCCTGTGGGTTTTAAAATTTGCCTGCCTATTGAAGTCTATGGCGGTTCGCCCGGTTCACCCGTTCGCGAACAGTTGTGGAAGTTCGCGTCCGCCGTTTGCGAACGCAAAATTTTAGGTTTGCGACATCACTAATTGCAATAGGTTCTTATGGAAGATTTTGAAGACGCAAGTACTGTTAGTGACAAACATAACAGTATGACTTAGAATCAGATATTAAACTAAAAATTAAAACACATACGGCTAGATTTAGAGTTCTGCGTTAGCCGTCAAAAGCAGCATTAAGGGGTCCTAACGCTGCTTTTGGCCGCCCGCTGGTATTTAGGAGTCAGCCAGGAAAGGGTCTAACGCTCACTTCCTCACCGCGACTCCAGGCTACCGCAGATCCCCTTACGCCAATTGCGTATCCTATCTTTTCAATGGGATCTGCCTAACGCTGGTATTTGGAGTCTTGGAAGAAGTGAGCGGTAGAGCCTCTACCGACAAGACTCCAGCCGCAAAAAAAGTCAGTAGTTAAGAGCTTTATGGGCTAACACCGGAATATAAAGCTCTTAACTACTGTGCTACAAAGTACACTAACACCCATAAACTACCTATGTACCCCTAAACCGAGGCCCCCCCACATTGCCGCCACTCTAATAAAAAATTTTAACCCCTAATCTGCCGACCCGACACCGTCGCCACCAACATTATCCCTATAAACCCCTAATCTGCTGCCCCTAACATCGCCGACCCCTATATTATATTTATTAACCCCTAATCTGCCCCCTCAACGTCGCTGCCACCTTACCTACACTTATTAACCCCTAATCCGCTGACCGGACCTCGCCGCCACTATAATAAATGTATTAACCCCTAAACCGCCGCACTCCCGCCTCGCAAACACTAGAATAAATATTATTAACCCCTAATCTGCCCTCCCTAACATCGCCGCCACCTACCTACAATTATTAACCCCTAATCTCCCGCCCGCACGTCGCCGCTACTATAATAAAATTATTAACCCCTTAACCTAACCCTAACACCCCACCATTATAAATATAATTTAAAATAAACGAAATAATATTCCTAAAATTAAATAAAATAATCCTATTTAAAACTAAATACTTACCTAGAAAATAAACCCTAATATAGCTACAATATAATTAATAATTACATTGTAGCTATTTTAGGATTTATATTTATTTTATAGGCAACTTTGTATTTATTTTAACTAGGTACAATAGCTATTAAATAGTTAATAACTATTTAATAGCTACCTAGTTAAAATAAGTACAAAATGACCTGTAAAATAAATCCTAACCTAAGTTACAAATACACCTAACACTACACTATCATTAAATTAATTAAATAAATTACCTACAATTAGCTAACTTAAAATACAATAAAATAAACTATTCTATAATACAAAAAACAAACTAACACTAAATTACAAAAAATAAAAAAGAATTACAAGAAGTTTAAACTAATTACACCTAATCTAAGCCCCCTAATAAAATAAAAAATCCCCCCAAAATAAAAAAAATGCCCTACCCTATTCTAAAGTAATCAGCTCTTTTACCAGCCCTTAAAAGGGCTTTTTGCGGGGCATTGCCCCAAAGTAATCAGCTCTTTTACCTGAAAATAAAAATACAATACCCCCCCCAACATTACAACCCACCACCCACATACCCCTACTCTAACCCATCCAAACCCGTTTAAAAAACCTATCGCTTACCCCCTGAAGACCCCCGAATTCTTCATCCAAGGTGCGCAGAGGAGGTCCTTCATCCGGTAGAAGTCTTCATCCAAGCGGGGCAAGAAGAGGTCCTCCATCCGGTAGAAGTGTTCATCCAGGCGGCGTCTTCAATCTTCATCCATCCGGAGCGGAGCCATCTTCAAAGGATCCGACGCGGAGACATCCTCTTCAAGCGACGACTTCCCGACGAATGAAGGTTCCTTTAAGGGACGTCATCCAAGATGGCGTCCCTTCAATTCCGATTGGCTGATAGGATTCTATCAGCCAATCGGAATTAAGGTAGAAAAAAATCTGTTTGGCTGATGCAATCAGCCAATCAGATTGAAGTTCAATCCGATTGGCTGATCCAATCAGCCAATCGTATTGAGCTCGCATTCTATTGGCTGTTCCGATCGGCTGTTTCCAGCTTACCACTACCGAAAGCAACGCTGGTATTGAGGGTTGAAGTGGAGCTAAATTAGGCCTAACGCTCGCTTTTCTGAGCCTAACGCAGCCCCTCAGACAACTCTCTTGTATGTTTCAAATAATAATATTATTATTTGAAACTTGTATGTTTCAAATAATAATATTAGCATTGTAGTTATAACGTCAATATTAAAGAAAAGGGCCACTTTTGGACACATAAACTGGAATGATAGCATAAATAGGACCATCGGCAGTATTAAGAGAGTAATAAACTTTGATTAAATAACGCCAATTAGAGTATATAAACATAGTTGTCTATGTGATAAACTATCATGTCCCCTCCCTGAACCCCTGGGTAGTTAATGTAAGACAGAGTGTACTCATAGCTAAAGACTGTTAAAGTGTGACACATATGGCTAGTATGGCAGGCTAGAAGTGAATAAAGGAATAAAACTAATGAACAGCTGACAATGGTATTATGATTGGGATATAAGCTGTCAGCAGAGTGTCCTGTCATCTCAGCTGCAGACATTGAGGCAAAGTGAATCTGTGCATACTTAATTAGCCCTATCAATGTTTACAAAAGGGAGTAAGTAATAATGATACCGCATCCTATATAACTTAAAAAAGGTTGGGTGTCTCTAAGATGGTAGAATCTTACATGTAAGACATCTAACACCCCATGAACTCTAAAGGGCAAAATATCCAACAAACCCGCAAAAGAGTAACCTCTAGTAAACATTTTCATACGGAGCTATTAGCAAATGTCAGTCTGTAACATAGTGAACAAAACATGAGGTTAACTAAAACAAACTTATATTATCCCCAAATATCAGGCTCAATTGTCATCATAAGGGATGTTACAGTGGAGGGCAGTAGATAGACCCGTGCACGAGAAACAGTTCACAATCCTACTAAAAAGGGTCGACTTCAAATTTCTAGGGAGTGGTCCTCATCGTTGATTAACTGTAGCCAAAGTGTTAGTTACTGCTTACCCCAGGATGTTATGGTGGCTTGAGGTGGATTATTGTGAGTCCTTCTAGGATGTTTTCCACCTATAGGTTAGAGAATAATTCACTGAGCAAGGCAACAATTTACCCCACTCTGGCCTGTCCCCTTTATTAGGCAGATGTGTGCTAGGGTGTAATCAGCTAGTGGCCTGCAGGGGGTGGCATTGCACAACCAGTTTTCCAGAACTGCTTGTGCAATGATAAATGCTGTCGTCGTATGCTGTCAGCATTTATCGATGTCTGGTGGACATGATCGCTACAGCGGATCATGTCCGCCAGACAGATGATAAATCAACCCCAATATGTGAACTTTTGGGCCCATAAACACTTTTTAGCGAATATGCGGTAGTAGTAAGCTAGGTTGTAGATCTTGAGAAATCTCTGTTTCTGCCCAGCTGATTGAGAAGTCGGCAAACTTTTCCGAAGAGATACTGCTCTGTCCGTAAAGCTTGTCACCCACATCAAGTGGATCTCTAGGTTTGGCTCTATTACCTTCAGTCGCTGACTACATAAAGCCCCTCACATCTGTGTCACACACTTTATGCAGCTTGTCATTCTGGGTTACTGAGAGCTGTGTAGGAGACATATCCTTAAACGCTGCAACTGTTCCAATCTTTGGAAGTGGTTGTCCAGAAGTTTAACCATAGCTTCCTCACTTAAGGGTAGCGCCATCTTTGATCCCCTCAGATAGGGTGTTTTATTTTCGAAAAGTGAATGCAGTTGTACTTAATAAAACCGATGGTGTTGAATAGCTCAACTGGCTATTGTACCCAGAGTCACTTGGGGGGGTGTTAGGTGGAGACCACAGGTGTTTTTGCACCGCCTTTGAAGGCCCACCGTTCCAGTACCTCAGAGCTGGAAAAAGAGCTTCATAAGCTGTTCACCACGTCCTGTGAAGATCACTTAATTAGAACTTGTAGGTATATATCAAGTATGCCTTCTCTATCCACTGATAAACAATGGTTTTGTCAGCTTGTCCACGCAGCTCCAATATAAATCAGGCTACTTGGCTACCGCCCGGAAGCATCCCTTATTTATTTTTTTTATTTACCTGTTAAAACTATATATATTTTTTTAAGTAGACAACCCAAGGTATTGATCTAGGCACATTTTGGTATATTTTATGCCACCATTTTACCACCAAATGCAATCATATAAAAAAAAAATTGTTAACTTTTTCACAAACTTTGATTTACATACCGCTTGTGCAATCATGGCACAAATGGTTGTAAAAAGCTTCTCTGGGATCCCCTTTGTTCAGAAATTGCAGACATACTTGGTTTTGTCATTGCTTTTTGGTAATTAGAATGCTGCTAATTGCAGCTGTGCATAACACTTCTATTATTCCTGGCAGTGAAAGGGTTAATCAGGTAGCTTGTAAAGTTAATTTTAGCTTTAGTGTACAGATTACCCTCCCACCTGACACCTTTCCCCCCTGATCCCTTCATAATCCCTCCAAAACAGCTCTCTTCCCCCCCTCACCCTCCACAGTCACCACCATCTTAGGTACTGGCAGATAGCCTGCCAGTATGCAGTTTATTTATATATTTTTTAATTATTTAAAAAATATTCTTCTTGTTACCACAGTTATTGATGTTTAATTGTTCATTATTGTTTTTTTATCTATTATGCTACATGTTACTTGCATAATTTTTTTCCTGCAGAGACCTTTACATTTGTATAAACTCTACTGTATCACAATACAAACCCCTAATACTAACACCGATACCACAATGTCTAGCTCGGTTAGTAACAAGCTCCAACCCTTAACCATTGTCACGGGTACCGGGCTGCAAGGGTTAAACCCCCTACCCCCCTACTACCTCACCCCTGTTGTTTCTCATCGGTTTTGGCTCCTCAGAGCAACCACGATCTCTAGAAGCCTCCTGTTGCTTGTTTTGTCCCACTGGAACCTGTCTTGAAAGAGCTGGTCTCTGACCGGGAAAAACCCTCCTAGGCTGTCCGGGCTCCTGGAACTCCCGGAACCTAACAATGGACACCCGTCTAACCCCTCTCAGGCTGGCCGGGCTCCTGGAACTCCTGGTCGGCCACAGAACAGCAGGACACCCGCTAACTTTACCCCTGGTCGCGCCAGCGGCCCTTTGCCCCAGAGCTCTGCTCTTTTGGGGTTTGGTAGCCCTTAGAGAGGACAAGAGGTGGGGGAATTACCGGAGAGGAGCTCCTTTGGGAACCGGGGGCTTTGGACACCCCTACCCCTATAACTTCAACGGACAAATGCTGCTTTTTGGACTGTGGCATCTGGAGGCCGAGAGCTTTCAAATGACACCCTGGAAGTGCCGTCGCTCCCCCGGGATCACCCCAAAACCACCACCACTGGGTCCTGGGAGTCTGTGGGACTATGGCTGCTATGGAGGTGCCGGTCTGTCTGGAGGGGCGGGAATGGTGGGAAAATTGTGGGATTGCCCAGTATCTTATCAAGATGAACTTTGTGTATAAAATGAGTGTATGTTTTACAATAAAATCTATTCCTGTTTCACCTGAATGCTAGTATTTCTAGTTATTTGGGTGGGCTCCAGCTAAAATCACTTTCCTGGGCTACATAGTAGCCTGTTCCAGGCAGAGAAAGGACCCTCTGGCAGAGCTACCTAGTCTGGGTAGCCTGAGTCTGCCACAGGGTGGGACCCTAAATACTGGTGCTGTCGGGCACCAGGGGTGGCTACAGGATGTGGTCACTTGCCAGCTACAAAGCTGCAGTCGGCAGGGAGGAAGCAGGACCCATTTGGCGGAGCTACCAAGTTTGTCGTAGCTGGGGTATCCGTTACATTGGATGGCAGCGGTGGGATGCTTCCAAGTTCCTGGAACATTCAAACCACCACCTGAAGACAAGTTCGGATGGAGACCCAAGGAAAGACTGCGAGCCCCAAGAACAGACCAGCCCTCACCCGAGAAATGCTGGAAGGTGACTACCAGGGCCATGAACAACCTCCTACAGTGCCCAGCACAGCACCTAGTACCGCATCTACCCCAGGGACAACTGCATCCGACATAAAAAGGGAAGTGGAGTGGCGACTGGTGCTGTATGATACCTGGCCACCTCAGGAGGTCATCACAAAGATAATGTCGGAGGTTACCCAGCTCAGGTTAGCAGAGCTTCACCAGTCTAGGTTTTGTGTTCCTTCCGCCTCCAAGGTGCAGGCTTCCAGGGCACCCAAGTTACCCTATGGGGCCTACAAAGAAGAGGAGGAAGATATTGATTGCTATCTTCAGGTTTTTGAGACCCAATGTGAATTTCAGGGGGTCGCCCATGCCGACTGACTATCGGTCCTGATTGGCAAGCTGTCTGGACGGGCTTTGGCCGCTTTCCATTCCAACCCTCCAGACGACCAGGAAGACTATGGCAAGGTGAAAGACTGTATCCTTGCTCGTTATGGACTCACGCCGGAGGCTCATCGGCAGAAATTCTGGGCACTACAGAAACAAGAGGGGCAGCCTTTCACAGAGTGGACCCACCAGTTCACTAGGTCAATGGCCTCCTGGCTAGCTAGCTGTTAAGCCACCACTGGAACAGAAGTGGCACAGCTTTTCCTCCTGGAGCGTTTTTACAACCATGTTCCAGTCGAGGTCAAGGAATGGGTCAATGATCGAAGGCCCACCACAGCAGACAGGTTCCCTCTGACCCCCAGCCAACCCTCTATCCGGCTCCCACCGCCATCAAGCCCCCAATGGCTTCCAACAGGCCCTCGGCCCGGCCGGTCTTTATCCCCCCAGCAAGAGTCAGGGACTCCCAAGAATGCTTTGCCTGTGGGCAGCCTGGACATTTGAGGTGGGAATGCCCGACTCAGTACTGACCTCATCCAGCAGCCCAGCAAAGACACCCTCAGCCCACCTCCTGGGTAACTGCCCCAGCCTGGACCTTCCAAGCTGCAGCCCACTATATGTATGCCCCAGCCCCAGTGGACTACCCCAAATGGGCTAAAGAGGAGGTCGGCACCCTTACAGGAAGCTAACTTAGTGGCCTCTGATAATCGTCAGCACCACTACCAGACTATTTAGGTCAATGGGAAGGTGGCCCAAGGATTAAGGGACACTGGGTCCACCATTAACCTGGTTCAGCCTCATCTGGCCTCCCATCTACACCCACTGGGCAGACCCTTGTTGTTCGGGTGGCCGGAGGCACCACTGTCCATGTCCCCATAACCTGTGTCCATCTGACTTGGGGTGCCGGGGCCCATGCTGTTGATGTGGGTGTGATGAAGGACCTTCCCACAGAAGTCTTACTGGGAAATGACCTCGGCCTCCTCGTTTCAACCTTTTTGGGGGATACTCCCCCAGACTCCTGGCCAGTGACCACCCGCAGGCAAGCCCAATGCCAAGCCAACGCACCGCAGCTGGGGACCCAGGTAAGACCTTCCACCCACATCCCTGAACTTCCCCGATGCCCTACCCCGAAACCCCAACATCTTATCCCGACTCCCCGACGCCTGACCTTGGGCCCTGCCCCCCGTCCCCATCCGCTATCCTGGGCCTCCCCCTCCGACTTTACCCAAGAAACTCTGAGTGACCCAACCCTTGCCCCCTTCCGAGCCCACGTAGGGGCCAACCCCCAAGGCCCAGGGAACAGCGTTTCTAATGGGAGAACGGCTTGCTGTACTGGGTTTCCCAGAGGAAGAAAGGGCCAGTGCTCAAGCGACAGCTGGTAGTACCGAAAAAGCATCGGTCCAATCTGTTGCGCATAGGGCATGACATCCACCTGGCTGGCCTTTTGGGCAGTTTCCGAACCTACCACCGATTTTCCCAAATCTTTTTCTGGAACGTGTGTGGTATGCCAGAAAGTAGGGAAGACCGGGGACCATACCAAAGCCCCCTTAAACCCCCTCCCCATTATTTACAAACCCTTTAGCAGGGTCGCCATAGATATAGTAGGGCCCTTATCTCGCCCCAGTCCCTCCGGGAAAAAGTACATACTCACAGTGGTAGACTATGCCACTAGGTATCCAGAGACAGTCCCCCTGATGAATATCCAGTGGCTAATGCGCTGCTGTAGATATTTACCAGGGTGGGCTTCCGCCGAGAAATGGTCTCGGATTGGGGGACTCAGTTCACCGCCGAGGTCACCCAAAAGTTGTGGGAACAGTGCGGGATCCAACCCCTGTTCAGTGCCCTATATCAAACGCAGACCAATGGGCTTTGTGAAAGGTTCAACTGGACCCTGAAGCAGTTGCTTCAGACAGTCTCAGCCACTCACAAAGACTGGGACAGGTACCTGCTGCACCTCCTATTTGCCTACAGAGAGCTGCCTCAGGAATCTACTGTTTTTCCCCCTTTGAGTTGTTGTATGGCCAGAAGGTTAGGGGACCACTAGACTTGTTAAGAGCCCACTGGGAGGGGTTAGAACAGGAGGAGTATGTCCTAAAATTCAGAGACCGGCTGAAGGACCTCACTGCCATGGTGCGGGCGAACCTTCAGGCTGCTCAGGGGAACCAGAAGCGGTGGTACGACCGTAATGCTCATAGCTGAATTCTGGTAGTAGGGCAGAAGGTCCTAACTTTGAAGCCTGTCAAAATGGACAAGCTACAGGCTTCATGGCAGGGACCCTACAAGGTGGTGGAACAACTGAATTACACCACCTACCTTGTAGCCAAATGTTCAGATGAACGAGTCCAGTGGACCTTTCATGTGAACTTGCTCAAGGCATATGAAGAGTGACCCAAGGACGTGGCCACTATCTGTGCTCCGGCTGTGTAGGACTCTGAAAGCCTTCCCATGCTGGAGCTCCCCGGCCCAAATAAGATTCCCCAGGGGTTCGGAGACATAACCCTCGATGAGAGGTTAGAGGTGGGCCAGAGACAGCAAGTCCGGCAGTTACTAGAGGACCGCCAAGAAATGTTTTCCAATATCCCTGGGTATACCACAGCAGCCCTCCACCAAGTGGAAACCCCGGGACAGGCTCCCCTGAGACAGGCAGCGTACAGAGTACCTGAAGCTGTCAGAGACAGTATGCACCGGGAGCTCTGGGGAATGTTGGACCTCGGTGTTGTTGAACCATCCAGCAATCCCTGGGCATCCCTGGTGGTGCTGGTCCCCAAGAAAGATGGCACCACCTGGTAATGCATTGATTACCATAAACTCAATGACAGAACCACCGCTGATGCCTACCCTATGCCCCGGGTCGATGACTTGTTGGACAGAATCACCCACGGACACTTCCTGACTACCCTTGACCTTTATAAGGGGTATTGGCAAATCCCCTTAGCCCCCGAATCGGTTCCCAAATCCTCCTTCATCACCCTCTTTGGCCTCTACCAGTTCAAGGTCATGCCATTTGGGATGAAGTATGCCCAGCTACCTTCCAGAGTATGGTTGACCGCCTCCTAGATGGCCTCCAGGACTATGCCTTTGCCTACCTAGATGACATTGCCATCTATAGCGACACCTGGGAGGACCACTTAGTCCACCTAGGCGTCATTCTAGATCACCTTAGAGCCGCTGGCTTAACCCTGAAACCAGACAAGTGCACCATAGGGTGTTCGGAAGTCCAATATCTGGGCCACCGAGTGGGCTGTGGAAAGCAGCAACCAGAGCCGGCCAAGGTCGAGGCAGTGGCAAACTGGCCCACTCCTCACACCAAGACCCAAGTCCTAGCCTTCTTAGGAGCTGATGGCTATTATCAGAGGTTTGTCCCCAATTATAATACCCTCGCCAAGCACCTTACCGACCTAACCTGTAAGAAACTCTCCCAACAGGTCATGTGGTCCCCAGAGTGCGAAGCTGCCTTCTAAAGCCTCAAATCAGCCTTGGTCACTGCCCCCGTTTTGGCCACCCCTAACCCCAACAAACATTTTTGTGTTCACACAGATGCCTCCATGTTCGGGTTGGGAGCAGTCCTAAGCCAAAAGGATGAAGGAGGACAAGACCACCCCGTAGCCTACATCAGTAGGAAGCTGTTACCCAGAGAGGTAGGCTACGTGGTGGTGGAAAAGGAATGCCTTGCCCTGAAAGCTGCAACCATACCTATATGGAAGGCCTTTCACTGTCCTCACCGACCATAACCCCTTGGTGTGGCTGAACCGAGTATCGGGAGACAATTGACGCCTGTTACAGTGGAGTTTAGCCCTGTTGCCCTTCAACTTTAACATTCAGTACAGGCCGGGAAAAAACAATGGGAATGCTGATGGACTTTCCCGGCAGTCTGACGTAGAATGCCCTTCGGACAGACCCAAGTAGACCCGTGTGGATCTAGCCGGGTCTGCCGAACTGGAAGGGGGGAGTTGTCACGGGTACCGGGCTGCAAGGGTTAAACCCCCTACCCCCTACTACCTCACCCCTGTTTTTTCTCAGCGGTTTTGGGCTCCTCAGAGCAACCGCGATCTCTAGAAGCTTCCTGTTGCTTGTTTTGTCCCACTGGAACTTGTCTTGAAAGAGCTGGTCTCTGACCTGGAAAAACCCTCCTAGGCTGTCCAGGCTGCTGGAACTCCCAGTTGGCCACCTCACAACGGACACCCACCTAACCCCTCTCAGGCTGGCCGGGCTCCTGGAACTCCCGGTCGGCTACAGAACAGAAGGACACCTGCTAACTTTACCCCTGGTCACTCCAGAGGCCCTTTGCCCCAGAGCTCCGCTCTTTTGGGGATTGGTAGCCCCTAGGGAGGACAAGAGGTGGGGGAATTACTGGAGGGGAGCTCATTTGGGAACCAGGGGGTTTGGACACCCCGTACCCCCATAACCTCAATGGACTGTCTCTCCGGTCCCTAGTAACGAATCACGCCAATTTTTGGACTGTGGCATCTGGGGACTGAGAGCTTTCAATTGACACCCTGGAAGTGCCGCTGCTCCCCTGGGATCACCACGAAACTGCCACCCCTGGGTCCTGGGAGTCTGTGGGACTAAGGCTGCTATGGAGGCGCTGGTCTGTCTGGAGGGGTGGGAATGGTGAGAAAATGTTAGATTGCCCAGTATCTTATCAAGATGAGCTTTGTGTATAAAAAGAGTGTATGTTTTACAATAAAATATGTTCCTGTTTTACCTGAATGCTAGTATGTCTAGTTATTTGGGTGGGCTCCAGCTAAAATCACTTTCCTTGGCTATATAGCAGCCTGTTCCAGGCAGAGGAAGGACCCTCTGGCAGAGCTACCTAGTCTGGGTAGCCGGAGTCTTGTGGGACCCTGAATACTGGTGCTGTCGGGCATCAGGGGTAGCTAAAGGCTGTGGTCACTTGCCAGCTACATAGCTGCAGTCGGCAGGGAGGAAGCAGGACCCGTTTGGTGGAGCTACCCAGTCAGGGTAGCCGGGGTATCTGTCACAACCCTCTTAATGCAAAAGGCCTGAACTCACCCCATAAAAGATCAAAAGCCCTTATAGACTTAGCTAAAAGACAAATAGATATCCTTTTCTTACAAGAAACACATTTTAAATGTAATGAAGAGCCTAAATACTTTGGAAAAACCTTCACTACCCACTACCACAGCTCCGGCACCTCCAAAAAAGGAGGGGTAAGCATCCTTATTCACAAATCTCTCCCTTTCACTATAATGCAAACTGCAAAAGACTCAGAAGGCAGATTCCTAGGCCTAGCTGGCCTTCTATATGGCAGACCTATAACCTTGAGCAATATATATGCCCCAAACACTAATCAAACCCCTTTCTTCAAAAACATATTTAACAAAATTCGAGATATTGCCAAAGGGCCCATCTTTGTTGCTGGTGAGTTCAACGTCCCCCTGCAACCAACCAAAGATAGAGCTAACCCAAATATTAAAGTCTTGCAGAAAGTTACAACCACGCTCTGGAAGGGACTGAAAAACCTTAAACTTTATGACACCTATGACCTGGCGCTTCATACACCAAGAAAGAAGGGACTACACCTTTTTCTCCCACCCCAATAAAACGCATAGTAGAATCGATTATGTCTTCACTAATCAACCAGCCTTAGCCCTCGTTAAACAATGTGATATCTCCCCCACAGCTTGGTCTGACCACTCAGCTGTAAGGCTCAAAATTCTATGGCAAAATACTCCACTAACACCATATTTATGGAAATTAGATGACAGCCTATTAAATAACCCAGACACACTATCCAAACTTAACACCACTAATGAAAAATACTTTAGACTTATAGGGACAGTCAACACCAGAATTGTGGTTGTTTAAAAAGAAAGATAATCCCTTTATTACCCATTCCCCAGTTTTGCATAAGCAACACAGTTATATTAATATACATTTTACCTCTGTAATTACCTTGTAGCTAAGCTTCTGCTGACTGCCCCCTTATTTCATTTCTTTTGACAAACTTGCATTTTAGGCAATCAGTACTCACTCCTAGGTCACTTCACGTGCATGAGCTCAATGTTATCTATATGAAACAGATTAACTAATACCCTCTAGTGGTCAAAATGCAGTCAGATTAGAGGCAGTCTTTAAGGTCTTAGAAATTAGCATATGAACATCCTAGGTTTAGCTTTCAACTAAGAATACCAAGAGAACAAAGCAAAATTGGTGATAAAAATCAATTGGGAAGTTGTTTAAAATTACATGCCCTATTTAAATCATGAAAGGTTTTTTTGGACTTGAATGTCCCTTTAACTCACACTCCTTAGAAAATCTCTTCACGATCTGGGAAGCACATACATGTGTAATTAGAGGAAACCTCATTAAATTCAAAGCTCAACAACAAAAAACCTACCATAAGACATATAATGATTTATCAGACAAATTTGCTTGCTTAGATTTCGCCCATAAAATGTTCCCGACTGATACCCAAATAGCCACAGATCTACAAAAAAACAGACTTGATTTGGATCATTTTCTACAAATAGAATATCAAACTCTACGCCTAAAAACTAATAGCATGTTCTATTACGAAAATAACAGAACCGGCAAGCTACTAGCCAGGGCACTGAAAAAGATTGAAATCCTACATATATGAACTACACCAACCTAACACCAAAACAACCCCCAAAACCACAAAAGACTTCCTACAATCCTTCCACGATTAGTACACAAAACTATATAACATACAAAATGATAGCCCCATGCCCGAGTCCACTATTAACCTGTTATCCTATATTAACAAATGCCAACTACCCACAATAACACAGGATCAGCTACAAAACTTTAATAGTCACTATGTTACACAACAAGAAACTATCTCAATCATTAAAGAACGGTAAAAGCCCAGGCCCAGACGGCTTTACTGGCAAATACTACCAAGTATTCTCCCCACTACTTTCCCCTTATCTCACAAAACTTCTTAACGAAGTTACTGACGGCAACCCTTTCCCTCCATCAATGCTTGAGGCACAGATTACCATAATCCCTAAACCCGGCAAGCCACCGACAACCCAAGCAAACTTCCGCCCAATATCCCTATTGAACATAGATGAAAAATTATTTGCAATAATCCTAGCAACCCGCATCAACACCATCCTGCCATCACTGATTCATTTTAACCAAGCCGGATTTACCCCCAATCAAGACGCCAAAGAAAACACCACCAAAATCATAAACTTAATGGAATATGCAGTCACTCATAGCATTCCCTCAGCATTCATCTCGATGAATGCAGAGAAAGCCTTTGATAGACTCAATTGGCTATTTTTAAGGGAAACGTTAAACAAATTTGGCTTTGATCAAGATTTTAGAGGAAAGATATTCTCCCTCAAGCAAGCGATTATTAAATTAAATGACACCCTGTCCTAACCTTTAAACATTTCTAATGGCACATGGAAAGGCTGTCTTCTCTCCCCCATACTATTCGTTCTCGCCACGGAGGTTCTCACCTCCTTCATCAGAAACAACACAGACATTACAGGCTTTAAGATAAACCACTACAATTACAAAATTACACTGTACGCCGATGATCTTTTTCTCACTCTAACAACCCCCACCACATCAATCCCTTCTCTCATCCAAACCTTACATACTTATGGCACCTTTTCCAACTTAAAAATCAACATCACCAAATCAGAACTACTGAGCATTGGATTAACTAACAACAACCTCAATCAAATGCAGACTCAATTTCACTTCCACACTCAACCACAAACCATTAAATACTTAGGAGTCCATGTCTCCCCACACCTCGACATTCTGATTGACTCAAACTTTAAAACCATATCTAATACCACTCAAACTCTGCTAAGGTCCTGGAGTAATACACCTCTCTCTTGGCTCGACATAATTAAGGCTGTCAAAATGGTCCTCCTCCCCAAATTGCTATACTTATTTCAAACACTCACAATACCATTACCACAAAAGATGATACATAATCTCCAAAAATCACTCACCTCATATATATGGCAACACAAGCGACCCCGCATAGCCACCTCCACACTCTTCTGCCCTAAAGAACTAGGCAGACTGGGAGTTCCCAACTTAATGCACTATAGGCTAGCTACCTTTCTTACTAGAGTTATAGATTAGTGCAAACTCTCAACTCACAAAGAATGGATACTTTTAGAACACCTTATTACAAACCATCTAGGCAGTAAATGCTGGCTACTCCCAAATAATAGAAACCTCCAAACACATCTCCCAATGACCATTACTGAAACTTTTAAACTATGGGATATACATGTTAAAAATACTGTCACATCACTACTTTACCCTCCCCCTTAACCCCTTTGGCAGACAAAATGGATTTCCCCCTACATTCGTCCATCGGCACATTAAGGACACTCAAAATTAATAATTCCATCCCATGTTACACACTTTTACGAGATGGGAAATCCAAACCCCATCCCAACGTCATCGACTCCCTAGGTCCCAAATTTGAGAACTAGTATAGATATCGCCAACTGTCAAACTTTCTCTCAACTTATCCCAATAAAACCCAAATGTCCCACACATTAACCAGCTTTGAAGCTATATGCTATCATACCACCCCGGGTAAGAGTCTCTTATCATTCACATACAAGCTAATCTTACAATCTTACTCCACCTCTCTCCCCTCTTATGTACAAAAGTGGGAAAAAGAAATTGACCACAGCTTAATTCACACAGAATGGCTAAAAATCTTTTCATCTATGACCAAGTCTTCATCCTCGGTACACATACTGGAAATGAACACCAAATTCTTACATAGATGGTATTATACACCGTTTCGTCTACACACTCTCTTCCCCGGACTCTCGTCCGAATGTTGGAGAGGTCGCATGGAGGTAAGTACTCCCACCCATTTGTGGTGGACTTGACCTATTGCTCAGTCCTTCTGGTTATCCATTAAAACAGAAATCATGAAAGCATTGTCTATGTCTTACGCTAGACATTTGGATTTTCTTATTTAATAAATTCTTTAACATCAAATGCAAACTAAGACTCCCATTATTAACAATCATGATCAACACAGTGAAAAAGATGATACCTAGAAACTGGAAAACACAATGCCTCCCACCAATCAATATCTGGAGAGATAATGTTACTTACTCTCTCCAATTAGATAAATACCACTATACACAAAATAAACATACATATGATTACCACTCTATTTGTTTCCTATGGGAGGAATACATAAGCCAAAGAAAGCAACAACATTAGTCCTATTCCGCACCTGTCCTGAAATGCCACACCTTTCTACACACACCTATTATCTAGATCCTAACCCTTCTTAATATCACAGTAGCTGCATTTACCCTATAACTTCACATACCACACTATCGACTTTAAAAGGCCTTGAGATATAGTACCTATTATGTTTTGTACAATGATGCTAAGATAATCCTCCTGTAACTATTTGTTTTCTCTGCAAATCTTGTTTCATAGTTTTATGATGTTTATGTTTTTGACGACTTAACAAGGGCAGAATGGCCCCTAATCGCCCTGTTTCCGCATGAGCCTTCAGGCTCGCCGGAAACAGGAGTTAAGAAGCAGCTATCTTAAGACCGCTGCCTCTTAACCCATACACCTCCTCTGAGGCTGCGGACATCAATCCGCCCGATCATGTACGATTGGGTTGATTGACACCCCCTGCTAGCTGCCGATTGGCCGCAAATCTGCAGGGGGAGGCATTGAACAAGCAGTTCACCAGAACTGCTTGTGCAATGTTAAATGCCGACAACATATGCTGTCGGCATTCAGCGATGTCTGGCGGATTATGCTACAGCGGATCATGTCCGCCAGACATTGATAAATCAGCCCCTATGTGTCAACTGTTTGAAAACACACCTGTAAAGTTTATCTCGTCAAAACCGAATAAAATTTAATAAATCAAAAAAAAGAAAAATCTTTTACTGTGTACACAGTAAAAGATTTTTTATTTATAAATCCAGAGAGTGCATTTTTCTTCTATCAATGTGTATATGCACACTTTACACCCTGGTATACGACTGAAGGATTGTGAGAGTGCTTTATTTTCCAAATTATATATATACCGGTATATACAGTATATATATATATATATATATATATATATATATATATATATATATATATATATATATATATATATATATATATATAAAATGTTTTTCTATTTTTGTTTACTAATGTGTGTATATTTCTGTGTGTGTGTAACAGCATTACACACAGAATATATAATTAAACTAAAACATTTGCTAAAACAACATTATAAACCTAATAAAAAATCCCACAACACAGAGTTTACTTGCATTTTTTTGCAAACAGTTCTTTCTATGCATTCCAATCTGGAATGCATAGTGTAGCTAGCTCAGGTCTAGCTAGCTACACTGATTAATTTCAGCCAGCTTGTGTGCTTGGCTTGCATATCTTTGCTGCAAAACAAGCAGACAGCTCCACCTACTGGCTATTTTAATTAATGCACTGCTCAATGCTTTTCAATAACATTCACATGATTGAAAAAAAAGGTTGTTATTCTGAAACGGTGCAAATTGAACCATTATAAACCGAGAGCCACCTGTATATGTATATATATATATATATATATATATATATATATATAAAACACACAGAGAAAGCCCTGTACTCACTAGCAAGCTCTCAGCTAAGATTAAAAGCAAAAATGGGTGCACAGGCTTATGTAATCACCCCAGTCATATACAAAACACGGAAAGGGACTGCACTCATAGACCGGTCCGGGTACACATCCCATGACCCTGCAACATGCTCAGCCCTAGGTGCTCAGTGGCACTCACAAGAAGCTGTGCTGTCCCCAGAGTCACAGGCAGTTAACCCCAGACAGGTCTGGGTGCAAGAACCATAGGGGAAATTACAAATCAAATTAATACAACACACAGAGAAAACCCTGCACTCACTAGCAAGCTCTCAGCTAAGATTAAAAGCAAAAATGGAAAGGTTAGTTACCGCATCTGGCCAAATGGGACAAGCCCAGGTACCACGTCAAGGTCCTTTCCAAAAACCTGGGACCCCAAAACAGCCACACAATGCAAGCTCTCAATCCAAATATATATATGTAGCAAGTAAGTACTACACTGCAAAATATCTAGAATTTTCTATTAGTTTTTTTTTAAGTTTTTAAGAAATAATTATACCTAGGGTTGTGCACTCAGATCCTTCATGAGGATGAAGGTGGCCGCTCGTGTATTCAACTCTTTCCGGAGCCTCATTTATTCTTGTGATAGTTCAACACGTTGGATCTGCATTTGCACAGATCCAAGTGTGTTGAACTATTACAAGAATAAATGCAGCTCCAGAAAGAGCCGAATCCCACAAGCCGCCTTCATCCGCAATCGGATCCTCACAAAGTGCACAACTCTAAATATACCCATTCTGCCACATTTCTTTGCTTTTTTCATGTTTAAAGTTAAACTAATAATAATAATAAAGATTTTAATAAAAAAATATATAAAACATTTATATGAATGCATTTAATTTATATTCTGTTTACACTTATGAAATAAAAGGGACAGGAAAGTCAAAATTAAACTTAAATAGTTCAGATAGAGCATGCAGTTTTAAAAATCTTTCTTTTTCTTTTATCTAATTTGCTTCATTCTCTTGGTATAGGCTCAGGAGCAACACTGCAGTCATTGGATGTAGCTGCTGATTGGTAGCTACACATATATGACTCTTGTCATTAGCTCACTAAATGTGTTCAGCTAGCTCCCAGTATTGCATTGCTGCTCCTTCAACAAAGGATACTAAGGGTAAATGAAGCAAAAATAATAATATAAGTAAATTGAAAAGTTTTAGAAAAGGGTATGTTCTATCTGAATCTTAAAATACAATTTCTCTTGAAAGGTGTATCCAGTCCACGGATCATCCATTACTTGTGGGATATTCTCATTCCCAACAGGAAGTTGCAAGAGGATCACCCACAGCAGAGCTGTTATATAGCTCCTCCCCTAACTGCCATATCCAGTCATTCTCTTGCAACTCTCAACAAGCATGGAGGTAGTAAGAGAGAGTGGTGAAATATAGTTAGTTTTTATTCTTCAATCAAAAGTTTGTTATTTTTAAATGGTACCGGAGTTGTACTATTTTATCCCAGGCAGTAAATAGAAGAAGAATCTGCCTGCGTTTTCTATGATCTTAGCAGCTTGTAACTAAGATCCATTGCTGTTCTCACATATGTCTGAGGAGAGAGGTAACTTCAGCGGGAGAATGGCGTGCAGGTTATCCTGCTATGAGGTATGTGCAGTTACAATTTTTTCTAGAGATGTAAATGCTAGAAAATGCTGCTGATACCGGATTAATGTAAGGTAAGCCTGAATACAGTGATTTAATAGCGACTGGTATCATGCTTACTCTCAGAGGTAATACTCTTATAAAATTGCAATATAAAACGTTTGCTGGCATGTTTAAGCATTTTTTTATATGTTCTTGGTGATAAAACTTTATTGGGGCCTAGTTTTTCCACATGGCTGGCCTAAATTTGCCTAGAAACAGTTTCCTGAGGCTTTCCACTGTTGTAGTATGAGTGGGAGGGGCCTAATTTAGCGCTTTTTTGCGCAGTTAAAATTACAGACTGAGATATCCAGCTTCCCTCAGGAGTCCCCTGAATGCTATAGGACATCTCTAAAGGGCTCAAAGGCTTTCCAAAGTCATTTATTGGGGAAGGTAGGGCCACAGCAGGCTGTGGCAGTTTGTTGTGACTGTTAAAAAACTTCTATATCGTTTTTTTGATCCGTTTTTTGAACTAAGGGGTTAATCATCCATTTGCAAGTGGGTGCAATGCTCTGTTAGCTTATTACATACACTGTAAAAATTTCGTTTGATTTACTGCCTTTTTTCACTGTTTTTCAAATTCTGACAAAATTTGTTTCTCTTAAAGGCACAGTACCGTTTTTTATACTTGCTTGTTAACTTGATTTAAAGTGTTTTCCAAGCTTGCTAATCTCATTGCTAGTCTGTACAAACATGTCTGACATAGAGGAAACTCCTTGTTCATTATGTTTAAAAGCCATGGTGGAACCCCCTCTTAGAATCTGCACCAAATGTACTGATTTCACTTTAAGCAATAAAGATCATATTCTGTCTTTAAAAAATTTATCACCAGAGGAATCTGACGAGGGGGAAGTTATGCCGACTAACTCTCCCCACGTGTCAGATCCTTTGACTCCCGCTCAAGGGACTCACGCTCAAATGGCGCCAAGTACATCTAGGGCGCCCATAGCGTTTACTTTACAAGACATGGCGGCAGTCATGGATAATACACTGTCAGCGGTATTAGCCAGACTGCCTGAATTTAGAGGAAAGCGAGATAGCTCTGGGGTTAGACGAAATACAGATCATACTGACGCTTTAAGAACCATGTCTTATACTGCCTCACAATATGCAGAAGCTGAGGAAGGAGAGCTTCAGTCTGTGGGTGATGTTTCTGACTCAGGGAAGATGATGCAACCTGATTCTGATATTTCTACATTTAAATTTAAGCTTGAACACCTCCGCGTATTGCTCAGGGAGGTTTTAGCTGCTCTGAATGACTGTGATACAATTGCAGTGCCAGAGAAATTGTGTAGACTGGATAAATACTATGCAGTGCCGGTGTGTACTGATGTTTTTCCAATACCTAATAGGTTTACAAAAATTATTAATAAGGAATGGGATAGACCAGGTGTGCCGTTCTCTCCCCCTCCTATTTTTAGAAAAATGTTTCCAATAGACGCCACCACACGGGACTTATGGCAGACAGTTCCTAAGGTGGAGGGAGCAGTTTCTACTCTAGCAAAGCGTACTACTATCCCTGTCGAGGACAGTTGTGCTTTTTTAGATCCAATGGATACAAAATTAGAGGGTTACCTTAAGAAAATGTTTATTCAACAAGGTTTTATCCTACAGCCCCTTGCATGCATTGCTCCTGTCACTGCTGCTGCGGCATTCTGGTTTGAGTCTCTGGAAGAGGCTTTACAGGTAGAGACTCCATTGGATGACATACTTGACAAGCTTAGAGCACTTAAGCTAGCCAATTCTTCTGTTTCTGATGCCATTGTTCATTTGACTAAACTAACGGCTAAGAATTCTGGTTTTGCTATCCAGGCGCGCAGAGCGCTATGGCTTAAATCATGATCAGCTGATGTTACTTCAAAGTCTAAGCTGCTTAACATTCCCTTCAAGGGGCAGACCCTATTCGGGCCTGGTTTGAAGGAGATTATTGCTGATATCACTGGAGGAAAAGGTAATGCCCTTCCTCAGGACAGGTCCAAATCAAGGGCCAAACAGTCTAATTTTCGTGCCTTTCGAAACTTCAAGGCAGGTGCGGCATCAACTTCCTCTAATGCAAAACAAGAGGGAACTTTTGCTCAGTCCAAGACGGTCTGGAGACCTAACCAGACCTGGAACAAAGGTAAGCAGGCCAAAAAGCCTGCTGCTGCCTCTAAGACAGCATGAAGGAACGGCCCCCTATCCGATAACGGATCTAGTAGGGGGCAGACTTTCACTCTTCGCCCAGGCGTGGGCAAGAGATGTCCAGGATCCCTGGGCATTGGAAATTATATCTCAGGGATATCTTCTGGACTTCAAAGCTTCCCCCCAAAAGGGAGATTTCACCTTTCACAATTATCTGCAAACCAGATAAAGAGAGAGGCATTCTTACATTGTGTACAAGACCTCCTAGTTATGGGAGTGATCCATCCAGTTCCAAAGGAGGAACAGGAACAGGGATTTTACTCAAATCTGTTTGTGGTTCCCAAAAAAGAGGGAACCTTCAGACCAATTTTGGATCTAAAGATCTTAAACAAATTCCTCAGAGTTCCATCATTCAAGATGTAAACTATTCGTACCATCCTACCTATGATCCAGGAGGGTCAATATATGACTACAGTGGATCTAAAGGATGCTTATCTTCATATTCCGATACACAAAGATCATCATTGGTTTCTCAGGTTTGCCTTTCTAGACAGGCATTACCAGTTTGTAGCTCTTCCCTTTGGATTAGCTACAGCCCCAATAATTTTTACGAAGGTTCTGGGGTCGCTTCTGGCGGCCCTAAGGCCGCGGGGCATAGCAGTGTCCCCTTATTTAGACGACATCCTGATACAGGCGTCAAACTTCCAAATTGCCAAGTCTCATACGGACATAGTACTGGCATTTCTGAGGTCGCATGGGTGGAAAGTGAACGAGGAAAAGAGTTCTCTATCCCCACTCACAAGAGTTTCCTTCCTAGGGACTCTGATAGATTCTGTGGAAATGAAAATTTACCTGACGGAGTCCAGGTTATTAAAGCTTATAAATTCCTGCCGTGTTCTTCATTCCATTCCGCGCCCTTCGGTGGCTCAGTGCATGGAAGTAATCGGCTTAATGGTAGCGGCAATGGACATAGTGCCGTTTGCACGCATACATCTCAGACAGCTGCAACTATGCATGCTCAGTCAGTGGAATGGGGATTACACAGATTTGTCCCCTCTACTAAATCTGGACCAAGAGACCAGGGATTCTCTTCTCTGGTGGCTATTTCGGGTCCATCTGTCCAAAGGTATGACCTTTCGCAGGCCAGATTGGACAATTGTAACGACAGATGCCAGCCTTCTAGGTTGGGGTGCAGCCTGGAACTCCCTGAAGGCTCAGGGATTGTGGACTCAGGAGGAGACACTCCTTCCAATAAATATTCTGGAACTGAGAGCGATATTCAATGCTCTTCAGGCTTGGCCTCAGTTAGCAACTGTGAGGTTCATCAGATTTCAGTCGGACAACATCACGACTGTGGCCTACATCAACCATCAAGGGGGAACAAGGAGTTCCCTAGCGATGTTAGAAGTCTCAAAGATAATTCGCTGGGCAGAGATTCACTCTTGCCACCTATCAGCTATCCATATCCCAGGTGTAGAGAACTGGGAGGCGGCTTTTCATCCGGGGGAGTGGGAACTCCATCCGGAGGTGTTTGCTCAATTGATTCATCGTTGGGGCAAACCAGAACTGGATCTCATGGCGTCTCGCCAGAACGCCAAGCTTCCTTGTTACAGATCCAGGTCCAGGGATCCCGAGGCGATGCTGATAGATGCTCTAGCAGCACCTTGGTCTTTCAACCTGGCCTCTGTGTTTCCACCGTTTCCTCTGCTCCCTCGACTGATTGCCAAAATCAAGCAGGAGAGAGCATCAGTGATTTTGATAGCGCCTGCGTGGCCACGCAGGACCTGGTATGCAGATCTAGTGGACATGTCATCCGTTCCACCTTGGACTCTGCCGTTAAGACAAGACCTGCTACTACAAGGTCCCTTCAATCATCCAAATCTAATTTCTCTGAGACTGACTGCCTGGAGATTGAACGCTTGATTTTATCAAAGCGTGGCTTCTCCGAGTCAGTCATTGATACCTTAATACAGGCACGAAAGCCTGTCACCAGGAAAATTTACCAAAACATATGGCGGAAATATCTTTATTGGTGTGAATCCAAGGGTTACTCATGGAGTAAGGTCAGGATTCCCAGGATATTATCCTTTCTCCAAGAAGGTTTGGAAAAAGGATTGTCAGCTAGTTCCTTAAAGGGACAGATTTCTGCACTGTCTATTCTTTTGCACAAGCGTCTGGCAGATGTTCCAGACGTTCAGGCATTTTGTCAGGCTTTAGTTAGAATCAAGCCTGTGTTTAGACCTGTTGCTCCGCCATGGAGCTTAAATCTGGTTCTTAGGGTTCTTCAAGGAGTTCCGTTTGAACCTCTTCATTCCATAGATATCAAACTTTTATCTTGGAAAGTTCTTTTTTTGGTAGCTATTTCCTCGGCTCGTAGAGTCTCCGAATTATCTGCCTTACAATGTGATTCTCCTTATCTGATATTCCATACAGATAAGGTAGTCCTGCGTACCAAACCTGGGTTTTTACCTAAGGTGGTATCTAACAAGAATATCAATCAAGAGATTGTTGTTCCATCCTTGTGTCCTAATCCTTCTTCAAAGAAGGAACGTCTATTACACAATCTGGACGTGGGTCGTGCTTTAAAGTTTTACTTACAAGCTACTAAAGATTTTCGTCAAACATCTGCTTTGTTTGTTGTCTACTCTGGACAGAGGAGAGGTCAAAAGGCTTCTGCAACCTCTCTTTCTTTTTGGCTAAGAAGCATAATCCGCTTAGCCTATGAGACTGCTGGCCAGCAGCCTCCTGAAAGGATTACAGATCATTCTACTAGAGCTGTGGCTTCCACTTGGGCCTTTACAAATGAGGCTTCTGTTGAACAGATTTGCAAGGCGGCGACTTGGTCTTCGCTTCATACTTTTTCAAAATTCTACAAATTTGATACTTTTGCTTCTTCGGAGGCTATTTTTGGGAGAAAGGTTTTACAGGCAGTGGTACCTTCCGTTTAAGTACCTGCCTTGTCCCTCCCTTCATCCGTGTACTTTAGCTTTGGTATTGGTATCCCACAAGTAATGGATGATCCGTGGACTGGATACACCTTACAAGAGAAAACATAATTTATGCTTACCTGATAAATTTATTTCTCTTGTGGTGTATCCAGTCCACGGCCCGCCCTGTCATTTTAAGGCAGGTAATTTTTAAATTGAAACTACAGTCACCACTGCACCCTATGGTTTCTCCTTTCTCTGCTTGTTTTCGGTCGAATGACTGGATATGGCAGTTAGGGGAGGAGTTATATAACAGCTCTGCTGTGGGTGATCCTCTTGCAACTTCCTGTTGGGAATGAGAATATCCCACAAGTAATGGATGATCCGTGGACTGGATACACCACAAGAGAAATAAATTTATCAGGTAAGCATAAATTATGTTTTTTGGGTATTGTGTCCCTTTAAGGTTGCATTTATCTGACCTAAGGTTTGAATTACTTTGGAATGAATTTTGTTCACAACCAAACTCTTCATCCACTTTAGAGTTAAACCACATAGAGTTCTTTAAAGATAAGTTTTCCATTAAAAATACATTAGGCTGACTTATCAATATCTGATATTAAATATTTTGACATTTGAATGCAAACATGTTTATAACATATAATGTTAAATTTAGCAATTATTAAGAAGTAAATAAAGTTGCTTTACTCTCTTGAATGAGGCAACAACTGCTTAATTAAAGGGACAGACAATCCCTTTATTACCCATTCCCCAGTTTTGCATAACCAACACTGTTATATTAATATACTTTTTACTTCTGTGATTATCTTGTATCTAAGCCTCTGCAGACTGCCCCCTTATCTCAGTGCTATTTACAGACTTGCAGTGCTGACTCATGAATAATTCCATGGGATTGTGCATAATGTTATATTTATGACACACATGCACTAGCAGTGTCTTGCTGTGGTTTAAAGGTTATAAAGTATATATCAATATAACAATGTTGGTAGTGCAAAGCTGGGGAATGAGTAGTAAAAGTATTATCTATCTTTTTAAGAATTAAAAGTACATTTCAAGTTTGCACAGAAACACTAGTATTGCAATTATTTGTTTAATGTAATAAAGCTTCAATTATTTATTTGAAGACATTTTCTGATGGCAGAAGCAGGTGCAATGCTAATTGCAATTTAGAAATCATGATTACATGTGCATGTCTCACAGATGGAGTACCAGGACATATTAAGGTCAAAAGACTGCTCTTAATTTCTTATTCATGGGACAATGATTACATTTACTTGTGGATCATACATATCATTCACTGGTTCCAGTCAGTGTTAATTTTGAGTTTCAATTTAGTCTTAGTTTTAGTCTTTTGACTAAAATGCCATTTTAGTTTTAGTCATATTTTAGTCATCTGAATTGTTTTAGTTTTAGTCTAGTTTTAGTCGACTGAATCTCCAATACATTTTAGTCGACTAAATCTCCAGTAGATTTTAGTCAACTAAAATCTAAGGGGTTTAGTTAAAGTGTAATGCATTATTTAAGCATTTCTCTATCATTTGCAAACTGATTACATACTCCAGGAGTAAACATAACACCTGTTAATATTTATAGTATTAAGGTTTAAACATGCAATACAGACACAGATTTAGCCGTTGTGATATGTAACATCTTTATTAAACATAAATTAAATAAAACCAAGTTTCATAAACAAATAGAAGTGCAACTTTAAAATATAAAAAAACAAACTGTAATCTATATTGGCTGTAACGCCATTGCCCATATTACCCAATATAAAAACTTTAACAGTTCTCTGTTAATAATTAAAACAAGTATCAAGTAACTCAACACAACAAAAAGTTTCTGCAGCTAGCACAGGCACAGCATAACTTAAACCCATATTTGTGGGTTATGCTTATTTCTATAGGAAGAATCAATTGATTGTTCACAGATTCAAAAATGTTTCAGCAACAATATTAGCACTGCTCTAGAACTTCCAAACTTATTATAAACTCCTGGAGTAAAGGTTTATTAACCTGTTTTCTTTTATGGTATTAAGGTTTGAACATGCAATACAGATTTAACAGATTTAACTGTTGTGGTATATATATGTCTTTATCTTAAAATTTAATAAAATGAATTTTACAAAAGAGCAGTAATTGAATATGGATTGATTATAACAACTTCCATAAAATGTTTTTGTCAGCAAATTTTGATTTAGTTTTAGTCATAGTCTTTTGACTAAAATGTCATTTTGATTTAGTTTTAGTCATAGTCTTTTGACTAAAATGTCATTTTGATTTAGTTTTAGTCATAGTCTTTTGACTAAAATGTCATTTTAGTTTTAGTTGTATTTTAGTCATCAGAATTTCTTTAGTTTTATAGTCATTTAGTCACTTTAGTCAACGAAATTAACACTGGTTCCAGTAATAATAAACATAAACTATATTAAATAAATATATATATATATATATATATATATATATATATATATATATATATTTTAACCTTGCTAATAAAATAAAGGAGTATGGATTTCATATTTTTTGAGAGATTGTGCTGTTTAAGGGCTAGATTACAAGTGGAGCGCTAATTTATCATGCTCATGTAAATGGGCAAATTTGCCCTTTTACAGGTGTGCGATAAATAACCAGACACTTGTAATCAGATCTCAGGTTAATTTTCCAAAAGTGCCCCCAAAATTAAGTGTAGTGTAATATTACAAAATAAAAAAAGAGTTGAATTTTTATAATTTAAAATAATAACTGCAGAAAGCAGTTTTAGGGTTTAAAGTTAGGGGATGTAGGGTGTTAGAAAAAAAACTGCACTAAACAGTGCTTTAAATTACGTTCTATGGGGACGGTGTGTTCCCAATAAATATATATGTATATGCTTACATAAATATATATTTATGTGTTAATATGTGTAGATGCTTATATAAATATAGATTTATGTGTTAATATGTGTATATGCTTATATAAATATATATTTATGTGTTAATATGTGTATATGCTTATATACATATATATTTATGTGTTAATATGTGTATATGCTTATATACATATATATTTATGTGTTAATATGTGTATATGCTTATATACATATAGATTTATGTGTTAATATGTGTATATGCTTATATACATATATAATTATGTGCTAATATGTGTATATGCTTATATACATCTATAGTTATGTGTTAATATGTGTATATGCTTATATGCATATATATAGTTATGTGTTAATATGTGTATATGCTTATATACATATAGATTTATGTGTTAATATGTGTATATGCTTATATACATATAGATTTATGTGTTTATATGTGTATATGCTTATATACATATAGAGAGAGTTATGTGTTAATATGTGTATATGCTTATATACATATATATTTATGTGTTAATATGTGTATATGCTTATATACATATATATTTATGTGTTAATATGTGTATATGCTTATATACATATATAGTTATGTGTTAATATGTGTATATGCTTATACAGTATACATATATAGTTATGTGTTAATATGTGTATATGCTTATATACATATATAGTTATGTGTTAATATGTGTATATGCTTATATAAATATATATTTATGTGTTAATATGTGTTTATGCTTATATAAATATATAATTATGTGTTAATATGTGTTTATGCTTATATACATATATATTTATGTGTTAATATGTGTATATGCTTATATAAATATATAATTATGTGTTAATATGTGTTTATGCTTATATAAATATATAATTATGTGTTAATATGTGTTTATGCTTATATAAATATATAATTATGTGTTTATGCTTATATAAATATATATTTATGTGTTAATATGTGTATATACACATAATAGCACATACATATATATGTAAATAAGCATATCCATATATATTTAAAATCTACTGACAATTGTTGTGTGACTTACCCCCTTAGCAGTACTTAGGTTCTGTGCTCTGTGTGAAGGTATCAGAACGAGGCTCCCATTGGAGCCTTTGGAAGCAGGCTCTAGTGAGAGCAAAGCTTCCATGCAATGTGAACGCAAGGTTGCGTTCACATTGTGGGTCACTTCTAATACCAGCGCACAACTATATGCGTTGGTATTATGAGTAGAGGGCTAATATTGCACTTGTAATCTGACCTTAAATGTTACATGGATAAACAGATTAAAGGGAGAGTAAACCTGATGTTTTTTTACACTTGTAAAATATTTGTATTTCCCTGCAAAGCTTTGAAAAGTACTCCACAGTCTTTAAGCATCCAACTGGGTGCATGTTTACATGCCCCTTACTATGCACTTTTTTAAAAAAAAACTTTTGACAGTATAGCCAATCAGAAACCATATTGTCTGCCCCATAGACCTCAATCAAAATCATATTTAAAAAGCTTGTACAGAATGCATACGATAAAAGTTGCTTAGACAGGAACTGAGAATTTTCCAGAAAAAAGTTTGTCAACACACAAAAGACAATTTATTTTTAAATCTGCAAATAAAAATAGACTTCCTTATATGAGAGCTATAAGAAAGTTTTGATACGGATGACTTTTTTTGAAATTTGGAATTTGGTTTGTGTGGTGTTGAGCAAGTGAGAGCAAAAATGATCTGGTTTTCGGCATCTTGTGTGAAAAAGGTGTTGTTGGATGTTAGGTATATTTTGGCGTAGATGGATGCGTGCGTATGTTCCATGGAAAACTTTACTTATATTTTTGTCTTGATAGGTAGCATCATGATGTTGTAGACTCTGAAGGCATCTAGAAGTCCAAGAATTGCACAAATGTTATTGTTTTTTGTTTTGTTTTTGTCACCTCCTTTTTAATAGAGTTTATTTTGCTTTCTGTAGGTGGAGCTTCACAGTTGACTCATTTTTTGTTAACTTTTAGTTTTCTTACCATGATTTTCATTCAAATTTTTTGTTTTGCTTTTGAATTGTTGCTTTAGTTTTATTATGTTATTTTATGGATTTTATTTCTGTAAATTATATTTTATTAAAAAAAAATAAGATTATCTGGGGTTGCCATATTTCTTGTTCAAAGGATGATTGCCTGGTATTTCTGGCCGGACTGACCTTACTAGGCGGGATCAGACTGATGTACTTCAGGAAAGTTCTCCTTATTATGACCATGGAGAAGTCTCCCTAAGGTTGATTGGTGAAACCAAACGTCGACTACTTGACCAATGTGCTTAGAGGTATATGGCTGCACCCCAATAACGAAGCCCAATGAAGGCCCGAAACAATTGTCTGAAGTTGTCATGTTCCTTGTTAAGTTGAGAATCGCCTGATATTTTTTGGATGGACTGACCTTACTATGCGGGATCAGACTGATATACTTGAGGAAAGTTCTCCTTATTATGACCCTGGAGAAGTCTCCCTAAGGTTGATTGGGGAAACCAAACATCAACTACTTGTCGAATATACTTAGAGGAATGTGGCTGCACCCCAATAACGAGGCCCAATGAAGGCCGAAACAAATGTCTGGAGTTGTCATGTTCCTTGTTCAGTTGAGAATCACCTGGTATTTTGGGGATGGACTGACCTAACTAGGCGGGATCAGACTGATGTACTTCAGGAAAGTTCTCTTTATTATGACCCTGGAGAAGTCTCCCTAAGGTTGATTGGGGAAACCAAACGTCGACTACTTGACCAATGTGCTTAGAGGAATGTGGCTGCACCTTAATAACGAGGCCCAATGAAGACTGAAACAATTGTCTGGGGTTGTCATGTTCCTTGTTCAGAGGAGAATCGCCTGGTATTTTGTGGATAGACTGACCTTACTAGGCGGGATCAGACTGAAGTACTTCAGGATAGTTCTCCTCTGTAAAAAGCATAATTGGGCTAAAAAAGCTGCTCTTAGGTGGTAACTCACCATAGAACTAGCTACTGAGCTGTTGTTAGTTCCTTCTAGACTCTAGAGCGCTTCTCTTTCTGAATGCATACAAATACGTTTATCCATAAATCTGGTAGTCAACCTCTTTTAGAGGTACACTAATCATAGTAAATCCTTCACAACCTCCTCCATTTTTCTCCAGTGCCTTATAATCCCTCATATGTGAAAAACTATTCGGTCAGCTGTGGATTGGCTTTGATCTTTAATACCTACCCAGACTTCCATGGTAGGGAAATATTTTCATAGAATTGGTTAGGTTTACATGATGAAAGACAGTGAAACCAATGCTTAAACAAAGCAAGATACATAAAAATAAAAAAGATGTGTTTAACTGTATGAATTACTATCTACTGTATGTATGGTCTGTGCTCCCTAATTCAAACATTGCTTTGGGATCGGGCCGTGGCAAGTAATTGTCAGCCATAACACAAACAGTCATGAACGGCACAATAAATGTTCTCTGCAGTAGAAGTATTTAAAGGGACAGTATACTGTAAAATAGTTTTTCCCTTAATGTGTTTACAATTGCTTTTTTTACCAACTGCAGAGTAAAACATGTATGAAAATTAGCTTTTTAAGGTGTATTTCTGTATATTAAAGCTCTGATTTTGTGTTTTGAAGCCACAGCCTAATAAAATAGGTTGAGCTTGTAGGTATAATCAGATCTCATTACTGTATCACATTGTGCACATATACCTGCTTCTTTATCTTATATCTGTCCTTAAAAAAATCACCAATACTTTGATAGAGCAATGGAAAATCAACATTTTATTACCTTATCTCTGCTTTATCACACTGGGAGTATAATTTCTTCTGCTGGCTGTGTTTACAAAGCTTATCTATAGCTGGTACGCGCGGCCACAAACTTTCAGAATAGGTGGGGATACCACATGCTAAATTAACAATTTCAAATGCCAATATAAGGGTAAAGGAGCTACTTGTAAACAATTTAATACACTCCAGCAGGTAAAGTGGATCATTGGGAACAAATTAAAGGGGAGAAATTTTTTGAGTAAACTGTCCCTTTAAATACAGGGACATAAGGCATATGTACCTACACTGAATGCACCAAAAAAACACTGAAATAGTGCTACTAGTATATATATATTACAAAAACACTTCTGTTTATGATATATTTCACTGAAGACACTTATTAATACGAGTTCCTGCCAGAGAGTACTGCAAAATATTGTGTCACCCCTTTGCAGCTGAAGAATTTGGCTGTATTAGATAGCCTCTATCTATGCACCATACACATCTATAAAATCCTATCGATATACAGTGTGGGGCTGGGAAATCCTGATATAGTTAATCTGCAAGTTATCTCTCTTTGTCTAGCGCATACAAGCACACTCAGATATACTGCTATTTTTTCACTCAGTCACCACTCTCCTCTTCAGGTTGAAGAGGTGGAACCTCAAAACACATTGTTTGTCTAACAGTCTGGCCAGAATTAGGAGAGTTACGGTTATGGAACTCTAATGTCTTGCAATTATCCTTATTTTATGTATTCTTTTACTATATTGTTTCTTTGTTTATACATAATATATATTTTAATAAACATATCCTATTCTATTGAACAATAATGTTTGAGCACTGTCTGTGTATTGTTTTTATTATTTTTGTAAGAACCATTAACCCCTTAATAACCAAGACTTTACCCTGTACGTCGATGGCTGTTAAGGGTTTTTCAGCCAATAATAGCAAGGGTCTCGCTGCAAGCAGCAAGCCCACACTATTATGACCTCCCTCCTGCAGGCCTACTAAAATAGTGCAGTCTCGCCGCTGGTGGTGAGACAATGCTGTAATAAAAACAAGCCCCATTGAAAGACCAGCGTCGAACAGGAAACATCACTGGTTGTTATAGGGTTAAACGCAAGAGAACCACATAATTAACAAATTCATTATAAAAGACAATGAAATAACACTTACTTTGAATTTAAAACATACAGTAGATTATTTTTTTCTGCAAATTTCAAATTTCCTTTTATTTCCAGTTCCCCTGTATGATGAGACAGCTGCTCAGTAGGTGCTTGTGCCTCAGATAGTGTACAAATAAGACTGTGCACAATCCTTCAAGATTTTTAAATTATTTTTTTTTGGCTGTTTGTGCTAAAAAAACAAAGGCTTCTCTCTGGATTTACAGCCCAGGTGCCGTAGGCACCAACATCTGAAATGCCCTTCGCTCACCATTAACTTTTCAATAAAAGATATTAAGAGAACAAAGTAAATTTGATAACATAATTAAGTTGGATTTTTTTTTTTGCATGCTCCTATCTGAATCATTAAAGTTTAATTTTGGCTTTAATGTCCTCTTAAATCCCCTAACAATTAGCAAGTGCTTAAAAAAATAATTATATTTGTTCTAGGATGAAAATAGCTTTTGTCTTCTGAAAACAGGCACAATAAACCATGAATCAAATTGAAGAACAAAGCCATTATCAACTATGTTTAGAAAATGTATATGTGTGGTATTATATGTATATCAATCTATCCTCTCTCAATAACCTACAACAGGCACATTGAAATTCCTGGTAGTTGTCTTCAAATCAGAGCACTTGTTATTTGTTTAAATTCATTTTCTGAGCAATCAAAATGAATCTATGAATAGCATACAAGGAGGAAATTGCCTATAAGTGGATAACAAGGCTATACCAGTAAAACATTAATATTAATGAAATTGCATTTATAAATGACAGATGATAAAATGGAAACTGAAAACTAGCTTTGGCTGTAACAGCTGATGTGCGCCAAAACACCTTTGTATCTCATGAAACTCATAGCACAGTAAATTCATTTTGACAAACTCTGTGTCTCAGTGAGATAATATTGATGTATGATTATAAAAGTTTATCCATAATGCTTTATTTATAAGATTATGCTCTTTGAGACTGGGATGTGCGTTTTTTATTCATGTTCCCTTTTGACATCTACCATTATTATTATTATTATTGTTGTCAGTTATTTGTAGAGCGCCAACAAATTCCGTAGCGCTAAGCAGATATAGACAAACTATATCAGTTTTGTGAGTTAACTTGAACTACAGAGAAATATAATCTGTGGGGAGGAAAAGAAGGAGGAGACAACATTTTTAGGTAAAGAGACAAAGTCAAAAGGAAAATTTTATGATTCAGATAGAGAATTTAATTTAAAGGGACAAGATGAATTACATATGTGAATAGAAACATATTTACAATATGCATGAATTATTGTTCTAGTGTTAAAAAAAATTCTGCACGTGCATGTGAAGAATTGCTGGATATTCTCAGTGCACCAGCATTTTAAATACTGCACCGGTTTAGAGTGCCAGTGGGGCTTGTATGTATCATGTCAGCAAATAATAAATTGAGGGCCAGATTACAAGTGGAGCGCTAACAGTTAAGAACAAGCGAAAAGGGGTTTATCACAGATTTTTGCACGCATTAGATTGGAGCTAGCTGCTGATTGGAGGCAGGGCCACCACTAAGCCCCTTACTAAATTAGTGGTTTGCTCTCTTGCTATGCTTTCTATGCATAAACCATGAGGTAAAACAGACCTGGAAACTTTTATATAAATGTACAGATTTGTTAAAATAATATTAGTAATAATAATAAAAAACAACCAATATCCTATACATGGCTTTATTGCTTATTCCCTATGCTGCTAAAGGGACATGAAACACAAAATATTTCTTACATGATTCTGGTAGAGAATAAAATTTAAAACAACATTCCAATTAACTTCGATTATTTAATTTGCTTCATTCTTTAGATATCCTTTGTTGAAGAAATAGCAATGCACATGGGTGAGCCAATCACACGAGGCATCTATGTGTAGCTACCAATCAGCAGCTACCGAGCCTATTTAAATATACTTTTCAACAAAGAATATCAAGAGAATGAAGCAAATAAGATAAGTAAATTATAAAGTTGTTTAAAATTGCATGATTTTTCTAGATCATTAATAAATAATTTGGGTTTCATGTTCCTTTAATTTATGCATTTGCATATATATGTAGAGCAGGTGAATATGGTTGGTGTGACTACTTGGGAAGTAAGTATTGTGAGCCCTTTTAGTGCAAAATGCTTTTTTCAGTGGAACAGACACCTTGGATGTGGATTCTATGGCGGGTGTGTGGCTCATTGTCTCTCTCACACCTAGCCTTGTGAAATAGATGAATTTGGTTGGTGTGGCTACTTGGGAAGAGGGCATTCTTAGCGCTGCGGAATCTGTTTGTACTCTACAAATACCTGATAATAATAATAATAATTCTGGACTGTTTCAGGCTGTTTTATTTGGTTTCATATTCATCTGGGCTATGAAGGCGTTAATGAAAATTATAATTTTAAGTTTTTGAACTCTAACATATTGTTCAGAAGGATTTTTTTTTTTTACTTCCTACTGTTCTTGCTTTTACCCCATTCCCATATGAAAAATTCATACAAATGACATACTATTTGCAGAGGAACCAGGGGCGTATTTTGGCCTAGGCAAACAAGGCACCGGCCTAGGGCAGCAGATTGGCAGGGGGCAGCACTTTTTGTGGCTATATTAGTAAGAAGCTTACAGTTATTTTAGAAGTATTATACAGGTATGTAAGGGAGATTTTGCCCAAAGAGCTTACATTCTAGGGGGCATAAGAGACTGCCCATGGAGCTTACAGTTTAGAGGTAGCTCTGAACCTTTCTTTTATTCAGCTAGCTATTGCCTTTAGTTCTGTTGGCTACCAGCAATTAGTATTGTGTTTGGGGAAGTATTGTTTCAAGAAACCTGTTTGTTTTTTGTATATTGCAGCTATAGGCGTGTGTGTGTGTAACTCTGTGTGTATCTGTGACTGTGTGTGTGTATGTGTATAACTCTGTGTGTATCTGTGTCTGTGTGTATGTATGTGTATAACTCTGTGTGTATCTGAAACTGTGTGTATGTATGTGTATAACTCTGTGTGTATCTGTGACTGAGTGTGTGTATGTGTATAACTCTGTGTGTATCTGTGACTGTGTGTGTATGTGTATAACTCTGTGTGTATCTGTGACTGTGTATGTGTATAACTCTGTGTGTATCTGTGACTGAGTGTGTGTATGTGTATAACTCTGTGTGTATCTGTGACTGTGTGTGTATGTGTATAACTCTGTGTGTATCTGTGACTGTGTATGTGTATAACTCTGTGTGTATCTGTGACTGAGTGTGTGTATGTGTATAACTCTGTGTGTATCTGTGACTGTGTGTGTATGTGTATAACTCTGTGTGTATCTGTGACTGTGTATGTGTATAACTCTGTGTGTATCTGTGACTGAGTGTGTGTATGTGTATAACTCTGTGTGTATCTGTGACTGTGTGTGTGCATGTGTATAACTCTGTGTGTATCTGTGACTGTGTGTGTATATGTGTATTTTTTATTATTATTATCGGTTATTTGTAGAGCGCCAACAGATTCCGCAGCGCTATAAGCAAAGGGGGAGTACAACAAAACAATTATAGGGATCAAATGGGTAGAGGGCCCTGCCAAGAGTTGCACTGTTGTAGTCAGCTCTTGAGAAGGTGATCTACAAACAGCTGGACTTTTAGGCTTATGTGCTAAGGGGGTTCAGGGGATAGCAATGGAGGAGAGGAACTGGTATTAGGAAAGGTTAGCGTAGGTTGTATGCATCCCTGAACAGTAGAGTCTTTAGGGAGCACTTGAAGCTTTTAAAACTAGAAGAGAGTCTTGTGGAGCGAGGCAGAGAGTTCCACGTATAACTCTGTGTGTATCTGTGACTGTGTGTGTGACCATTTATTTAGAAAATGCCATAAAAAAATCACTTTACTCCCTGACCAAAAAATATCACAGCTAAAAAAGGCCTAAAACCTTAGAGGGGAGGGGGATAGGGGCAGCAGGATTTTGAGTGCCTAGGGCAGCACAAAACCTTAATACGCCACTGAGAGGAACATATCTAAGTAAATGAGCAATCATCCTGCAAGCAATATTTCAGGGTAACGCACAGTTCTCCTTATACCAGCGAAATAAAAAAATAAAAATAATAAAGCCTCATTGATTCTTTTGTTTAATTTTTAAAATTATTGTTACATTTTGGAAAGAACCTTTATTTGTGTCACTCTGGATCTGTACAACACAAATACATTATTCCACAAAGGTGTAAGCATTTATTTCAAAGTTAGATTTCCTACATACACGCAACAAATTTATTTTCAGATAACCCCCTGGGTTTGTGCCAAATTAACAGTTTGGAAAATATGTTTTCTATGCTGTTAAAAAGTCTAAAACAGGTGGTTATCTAAAAGCTAAGAAATAAGCCTTGTTAAAAAAAAACATTTCTAAAGACATTATATCCAAAATATAAATATCACAGTTTATTTTTAAATATAAATAAAAAAGGTAAATCCTTATAATAATAATAATTATAAAACTATTTCTCTATAAATTAGCATTTATTAGCTTGACTTTGTAAGACTCAGCAGGGTTGGAGTGATAATGTTTAATACAGTTTCAGTTTATTACATTGCACTCAGTGCAGGATATTTAGCTGCAGTGCATGCAAAGATCATATACTTATATATGATCAGTAACTAGCATTTGTTTGTACCGTGGTCTTCATTCTGGTCAACAATATGCAGCACTCTTAAATAAGGCAACATTCCATTACAACAATGATGAATACATATAGGGTCAGGAAAGTATTTAACTCACTTAAAGGGACAGTCTACTCCAGAATTGTTATTGTTTAAAACTATAAATTCACCTTTATTTCCCATTCCCCAGTTTTGCATAACCAACACTGTTATATTTATATATGTGTTACCTCTGTGATTACCTTGTATCTAAGGCTCTGTAGACTGTCCCCTTATTTCAGTTCTTTTGACAGACTTGCATTTTACCATTATATGAGTTGCAAGAGTAAGCAACAAAAAAAAAGAGTGATAACCCCTCATTAAATTAGAAAATAGATACATGTAGTAATAGATATATTAAAACAGGGTGAATTAAATATTGCTATTCATAATCTCACTTTATTAAACATAATTAAGACACACTAATGTTAAAAACACTTAAACTCTGCCGCACGGTAAATGCTGAGTGGGAATACCTAATACGATAGAATGGATCGTTAGGAATAACAAACTGGCTAAATACAGCATATAATGGGTTAATGATTATTAGGGCTATAGCTGAAGTGCAAAGCTTATAAGGTACTGATACATATATTTTCAATCCAATATCAATATCAATCAAACATACAGAGAAGCAATCACACAATATTCCCTGTTGTAACGTCTCAACTAAACTCCTTCTATAGGGGGAGTTATATTTAAGGTTATCTTGCCCTATGCTTATTATTAGTTACGACAAACCATGTAAAGTGGCCAGTGTTAGCGATCACATATCAAATTATTATTCAAACACACAAGCGAATATCATAATAGCGGTTAGAGTAAGCTAGTTAAAAACTAGCTTAAAGTTTCACTGTCACGTACAATGATACTAACTTACGAAGTCTGACCAATGCCATAATCTATTCTTCTTTTCAAAAAGTTTGTAAATGCAGTGTAATGTTGTAATTATATGTTGATTATGCTTTCTATTAGTTCTTTATAAATTCATGATTGTCAATAAAGCTTGTTTTAAGAAAAATGCTCTTAAGTACTTGGTCGCTATGCACTGCAACAAAGTGGCTACTGTAAGTTGAAATTAGACTTGTGCGCGGCGGAAAAATTTGTTTCGTTTTGGATCGATTCGGATGTTTTTGAATTTCGTTTTCGGATTGATTCGAATTCGGATATATTTGAATGCATTTGTTTCAGATTCATTCAGATTCGAATAACTTTGAATGTATTCGGATGTATTCGGCCCGGATTCGATTCTTAAATTCGGAAGTTTGGTATGTGTTAGGTGGGATGTGCTGTGTATTAGACTAGTATTATGTACTGTAATTTTAGGTGTAACCCATAGCAGAGTGACATAACCTAATATACTGTACAATACTAGTGTAATTGTGATTAGTCCATGGCCATCCAAATGTAACGAATAAATCTGAACTAATTCGGATTTATTCGTTAATTTCGGTGCTACGGTAATTCGGAAATTCAAATCGATCCGAAGCTCCGAATTTGACAGATTCATCCGAATTTCGATTCGGAACGAAACGAAACGCACATGTCTAGTTGAAATCAGAATTTTTTTTATATATAAGCTTGTAAGGGATAGAACACTATTAGTATTCCACACACAAATAATTAATAAAACAGTTAAATCCTAACTTTATATTAAAGTGAAGGTCAATTTTTATGTGAAAGTGCCCGGTTTAAAAAAAACTATTAAAAACAGGGGCACTTTCATTTATGAAAATTGACATGGCACCGTGTTTTAAAAATACTTACCTTTTTCTTCTGAAATGCTGGATCGCTGTTCTGAAACAATGCCCCACCTGCTTCTTCCTGGTTTACTTACCCAGCAATGACGAATCGTCATTGCTGACGTATGAGGCTTGCGACGGGCTGGTGAAGCACTGGAGCGGCTTCAAGAAGAAAAGGTAAGTATATTTTAAGAAAACAGCTGAAATGTCAATTTTCATGAATGAAAGTGCCTCTGTTTTTAATAGTTTTTTTAAAAACTGGGCACTTTCACATGAAAACTGACCTTCACTTTAAGGGCTCCATTTATCAAGCAGCGTATGCAGCTTTGAAGACCCTTCGCTGCATGCTCCCACAATCAAGCCTGCAGCTGATAGGTAGGAAGCAGCGGCCATCACTGCTTCCAAATTTATCATTTATAAGTCAACCCCGTACACGTACACCCAGGATGATTGACAGCTCCAACTCACATGTCATTGGGCTAGTGTGAGCAGGGGGCAGTGTTTTTCAAAATTTGATTAAAAACAGGGGCTTTAATTAATCAAAATGTACATTTCACTCCTGTTGTGAAAAAAAACTTACCTTTTAAACTTGACAGCCGTTCCAGCTTCCTCCACCCGTCGCAAAGCCTCTTCCTGGGTCTAAAATGAGGAATCCGGCTTCCTCCAATCACGGTGTTGAATCAGACAATGATTCCCCCGGGGGGGAAGCCGTGATTGGAGGATGACCTATCCATCATTTCTGACGACTGGAGGAAGCTGGAGCTGCTGTCAAGTTTAAAAGGTAAGTTTTTTTTCACAACAGGAGGGAAATGTAAATTTTGATTAATTAAAGTGCCCCTGTTTTTAATTGAATTTTTAAAAACCAGGCACTTTAGTATCAAAATTGACATTCACTTTAAATACGGGCAGCATATTGCTGCCCACTTTCTGCAATAACGAGCGGACAGGTTCACAGAAGTCCCTAAATCTTTATTTCTTTGTTTTCAGTAGTTATTAAGCTATTATTGTAGGCTAGATATTTTCTAAGGACACTTAGCAGGAACTAAAGCTTGTGTTTGCTTTCTGCTCATATTTGTTTAGTATAAGTTTTTATACAATGTGCAGGGAGACAGCACTGATAGCACTGCTTGTTGATTGAGTTTAATCTTTTACAGTTTTCACAAAACTGTAGGACGATTGAAGACCATACAGTTTCAGATAGACACCGGTGAATTTTGTAAGCAGATTGATTTAGTTAGAAGAGCAGAGCAGATTCATTTTGTGCAGTGATTGAGGCAAACTGACTTGGTGAGCAGTGCAGATTGAAAACTGGAAACATAAGTTAAGCAAAACTTGCAAACTTGTGTGTCCTGTTCCTGCTGAGATGAGATCTTGCTGAGAGACTGAAGTCCCTTCAGTGTGTAACTGCTATATTTGCTGTAACCTATGTGCCATTGTATGCTACTAACGAAAGCTAAATAGTAAAGAATGTATAATCAATACTTTGTTTTAATGTAAATTAACAATAACAAAGTGATATTATTTCACATCATTTCAGTTTTCTCCTTTTTCAGTGCTAAGTATTTTTGGTACTCTCCCTGGTACAAATAAAGCTACACACACAACACTAGAATATTACATTTGTAAAGTTTAAGAATATCTGTATGAGCTCTGAAATTATATTCTTTTTCTCTATTTTTTTCTATCTATCTATCAATGACCTTGTGCGTTTTGACCAAGTGAACTTTAACCTAGATGTGTAGTACTTTTATTTCACAGGTAATTTTGTATATGAGGGAGAGTGGAACTGCTGTTTTTTCCATTTTTATTTTTTATTCGCTTGCTACATGGGTTTTCTTCAAATCTTCTTCAGTCATATCATTAGGTGACTGCTGCAGCCACGGGTCTACGTGCTGTTTTGATGCTTTCTTCTTTGGGGATTTGTTTGTAAATAAAACCTATGTTATAGCTTCCTAGCTCCACTTTCTTTTCTTTTTTTTTCTGAGAATTAAGTTGAACCATCTTCTTAAAGGGACACTGAACCCCAAATTTTTCTTTTATGATTCAGAAAGAGCATGCAATTTTAAGCAACTTTCTAATTTACTCCTATTATCAATGTTTCTTCGTTCTCTTGCTATCTTTATATATAAAAAAGATGGCATCTAAGCTTTTCTCTTGGTTCAGAACTCTGGACAGCAGTTTTTGATTGGTGGATGAATTTATCCACCAATCAGCAAGGACAACCTAGGTTGTTCACCAAAAATGGGCCGGCATCTAAACTTACATTCTTGCATTTCAAATAAAGATACCAAGATAATAAAGCACATTTGATAATAGGACTAAATTAGAAAGTTGCTTAAAATTTCATGCTCTATCTGAATCACAAAATAAAAAATTTGAGTTCAGTGTCCCTTTAAACTTTTTTTTTTTTTTATCCTTATTGATTCTTCTGAATTGTGTATTCTGCTTTGTAAGTTTGATTGGATGTGCTCCTTCCGGGGATATTTCTTTTACTGTAGCACATCTCTCAACATGAATCCATTGGCAATATGTCTAGAGTCTTGGTGAACTGGAGAGGGCAGTCTCCATGCATCAGGGGTGAGTCTGGGTAGTGTAGTGCAAGAATGTTTTTTTTTTCCCTTGGGCATAGCTGGATAACTTATAACAAGTTGTGGCAATCTTCAGCAGGGCTAGGGTGGTTTTAGGTTTCTTTATAGAACCTGGGATTTTACCATTGTGAAAGTAACATAGATAGAGATTCTAGACAATAAAATTAGGGGTCTGACCACAATGATAAATATGAAGGTTGCAAGAGATACTAGTGGGGGAACTCTACTTTTGCTAGCTATTACTACCTGTATTTAGTTTAAATCCCAATTATCCCTCTTTTACCTCTCTCCTTGCATTCTATAGTGCACTGATCTTGTAAACATAAATTAATTCCTTGCAAATTCATGGCAGCTGGAACATGTAAAGTTTGGCATAATACAGTAATGAATAGGCATGTGTAGAAACCCGAAAACTGTCACAGATGGAAGGACCAGTGTGACAGAGCTCCAAGGCCAACAGTTACCAAAAGAGCAGGATAGATGGGCTCTCTAGTGTTGTTTTCATGTGTTTTACTTTACTACTTCTTTTTTATTTTCTCTTTAAAATGTATGAATACTAAGAGGCGGCCTTTAAGGGCTTATAATTTAGTATATGAGCCTACCTAGGTTTAGCTTTCAACTAAGAATACCAAAGGAACAAAGCAAATTTGATGATAAAAGTAAATTGGAAAGTTGTTTAAAATTACATGTCTTATCTGAATCATACAAGTTTAATTTTGACTATACCGTCTCTTTAACTATTTTAAGAGTTGTATATTGCTCTTACCTTTATCAGACATAATTTAATTTCTGCAGATTGTTAAATTTCCATTTCTCATTGTGTTAAAGATGTGCAAGTAATTAGGTATTTCTTACTGGTGATTTGCCTTTCAAGCTATGTAACAAATCCTGTCCTAGATGAACAAGCTGGATCAATACAGATCTATTCTTAGTAGTCTGTAACCTCAATCTCCTATTGCTAGAGGCATTTTATTCAAACACTTAACTTCCCAGTAAGAGAGGATTTGCTGTAAAGTAAATGGAATGCTTTTGTAATAAAGATATACCAAAGTGTATTCTTAAAGGGAATTTCTATAAGCGATTAGAGAAGTAAAGGAAATATGTTAGAATTTAAGTGACGTCCTCTAACACTGAAACACACTGAGAAAGGATTAACTTGAAATTGACAGTTCCTTGATAAATATTCATATAAACTCTGCCTTACAAATCTAATGCTCACCATCTCTGGTAAAGTGCTTCAAACCATCACAGTAAATCACCCTTTGCCTTCCACTATGGTTCAATGGTTTCTTTTCTTACTATTCTTCAGCTGTCAAACACTCATTTCTCATGTACAGTAACCCCATTAAAATAACTTTTCTAACCTCTGAGCCAAAACAAGACTTTGCATTCTGTTCGTATGATTTAACACTTTCAACGCCAGATTTTGCATGACATCTTTGACCCAAACATGTTCTGCTATGCATCTGTTTTTGTATTCTTCTTTCAGAACATTTCTAGGTATTGGAAGTAAATGAATTCCTGTTTTTCCATCACTATTTCATTTATAAGTAGTATTTTTCTTAAATAGGGCTAGATTATGAATGGCGTGCTGTTGCGCAGAAGCAAAAAGGGGTTTATCGTGGCACTTTGCGCATCGAAAGTAGCGCGCATTTGCTTGTGAAAGTAAATATGTTTGCTTGCGCACAATTGAATTTAACACCTATTGGGATATCGCAACTTCAGAGCTCTGGTTAACTGTTTTGCGAGACAAAAAAGTTGCACAAAACATATAAAAAATACAGTTACATTTATAATAACACTGATAAAAAAAATGAAAAAGTGCTTAAATTAAAAAGTGCTTTAACATAGAGATACATACTGTACATATACAACATGTCTAAATATGTATATACAACCCCAATTCCGAAAACGTTGGGACACTATGGAAAATGCAAAAAAACTAACAAAAAGAGTAATTTGAAAATTCAGTTCACCCTGTACTATATTGAAAACTCATTATTATCACATTATTTGATGTTTTACTTTGTGAATTTAATGTTTTTTTTAAAATATACACACATTTCAAATCTGACGAAGGCAACACACTCCAAAAACGTTTAGACAGTCGACTGTTTACCACTGTGTAACATCACCTCTTCTTTTATTAACACTTAAGTGTTTGGGCACTGAAGACACCAGTTGGTTAAGTTTAGCAAGCGGAATTTCCCCCCATCCATTATTATTATTTTGAGGGCATTTGGGGGACTGGTTAATTTTCAGAGGGCTAATTGCTGCAACGAGCTCGAGGTAGCAATAACCAGCTCCTTGTAATGGCTGGTTAATTATCTTGGTCCTCTAAAAGGGACAATAATTTAGTGTTTCACTTATAATCTAGCCCTAATTATTTATAAATATATATATATATATATATATATATATGTATATATATATATATATACTGTATATATTTATTTATTTATTTATTTATATATATATAGTATTTTTTCAACAAAGAATCATCATATACAAATAGAAATATGTATTTATAAATAAATAGAACATATTATTCTATGTGAAGAACATTGGAATATGAAATATTAATATTTCATGTCAGGTTAGCAAACTTGAGAAATTGTGATCGGGTTTGCGCTCAAGTAAGTTTTTTTTTCCACTTTTCGCTCTCCATTAAAGTCTATAGGGGAATATGTTAACGCAGTCGCAATAAAAGGACTTTGGCTTTTTGCATGCATCAGGATAGCGCTCATGTGAAAAAGCCTACATCTAGCGAAGTTAACGTGCAAGCTGGTGCGCAAACTACCGCTCTACTCGTAATCTATTTCAAAGTAAACTATAAACAAAAGAGTATTTTGTTAGTGCACTGTTTGCCTATAATGATGTCTTTAACCACTGCAGAAGAGTTAAACACATAACTAAAATCAGCTCTGGAGCAAAAATACATTATTTATATTGAGATGAATAATATGTCCAGATTACAAGTGGTGCACTAACAGATATCCACAATCGAAAAGGGGTTTATTCAATCAAATATTACATTCAAAGGACGTAACATTTGAATTTTTAAACACAATTTGCCTATGAATTTTGAATTTTAAGAACATTTAGTATAGTAGTATAAAATAAGTATAGTTTTTTTTGGCATTGCATGATTAAACATGTATCAGGCTGGAAATTCACCTGCCACTCAAATGGCCTGGCCAGAAGTCTTCTTATCCTGGTACCAGATGAAGTGGCAGGTAGAAAGCCCAACAGCCAGAGGTAATGAGTAAGGTGTTTCAACTGTTTCAGAAAATATAAAAGTTGCACAAAACATTCATAATAACACCATCTAATAAAAAAGATTAGATATAGATATTGCACAAAAAAGTTATAAGTACTCAAGGATATAAGGTCTCAGGTGTTAGGAAAAAAGCTTTAACATTGAGATACATACATATACATGTCTAAAGATTGATATGTGTATATATATATAAATGTCCTCCAAAAAGAGATAAGCACAGTCTTACATTACCACAACTGCCAGGGTGCACTTCACATAAAATATGTATGTTCCTTGTTTGCAAGAAGGCACTCACTGGTCTTTAGTGAAAACCAGTTTTTAATTCATATCAAAAAGCAAGTACATCCATAACGTTTCGTTGTCGTTATGACATCTTTGTCAAATGTTCTGCCAGTATCAACAACATAGAACAATCATGTTCTCAAGATAGAAAAAATCGCTAACATAATGCTTCTAATACCAACCTTATATACACACATATCTAAATCTTCCCGCTCGGCAATTCACCAACCTCACCTCTGACGTCATCTTGCTCAAGCGTGAGCTTGAAGCGTCATTCGGATCTGATTGGCTGTATATCTCCATGGCAACCGTGTATACACAATCTAAGGTGTATCTCACATATCCGCCTCCACTGATGTCATCACGCAACAGCGTGATTTCTACATCTCAGTATTGGCTGGTCGGCAACCGGTTGTCATGGAAACACACAACAAAAATACAAAAACACAAACATACCGTGTAAGTCCTGATTAAAAAGCGCTTGTGTGTGAATAGGCATCGATCAATATTCCAGCTTTAAAGTAAAAGAACGATCTATGTACAGCACAACAGTACTCTTCAAATACAGACCCATCAAGTAATTTGACATTGATCGATATCACTTCCACACATAACAGCCCAGATAAAAGGACAATATTTATAGTGAAATAAAAACAACATAGCTGTTTAGAAGATACATCATATGCTAACAATTTGCAATTCCTAAATGACATTATTAACACTTTATTATCTTATTCATAATCCCTAGTATGTACACTTGGCTCTTATTATTATATATAATTGTCAAATATAAGTTACCACCTTCCTTCATGCCTTTTAGAATAGATAGAAACCAGTGTGTACCCACTAGAATGAAGATTCATGTAGGATCCTGGAACTTATTCTCACATATTGGAGTGGTAGATTGGAATGTATGTCCATGGTCAGTCTATGGGTTATTTAGTGTAAAATGGTCCAAAGTCCAGATAGGTGTTTAATCCCTTTGGTATAACCGTATCCAGCATATGAATCCATTTTGTCTCCCTCTGGAGCAATCGATTTGCTCTATTACCACCCCTAGGTAGTGGTGGGATGTGGTCAATAACCATCATTTTCATGCTAGAAACACTATGTCTGTGTTGCACAAAATGGCGTGCTACTGGCTGGTCTGAATCACCCGATTTTAAGGCTTCACGGATGGCACACCGATGATTTGCCATCCTATCCCTGAAGCTTGTGACGGTTTTCCGATATATACCAGGGAACATGGGCAAATCAACATGTAAATAACATGCGTGCTGGTGCAGGTGAGTCGATGACGAATAGTGTAACGCTTGTTTGTGTGGGGGTGTTGAAAGGTCTTCCCTCTTATCATGCCATTGCATGTCGTACAACCACCACAGGTAAAACAGCCTTTACTTGAGGGCTTCAGCCATGTATCCTTCTGGTAACAGCTGACTGGATCAGTTTTCACCAGTAGATCACGTAAATTGTCAGCCCACCTATGCACCATACGTGGTGGCCTGGTGCCATAAAAAGGGAGCGTCATATCAGTTTCCAGAATTGACCAGTGTTGACGTACAGATCTAGATAGTTCCACACTCATTGGAGTATAGGTGCTGATAAAGTTCTGTTGAGTTGTGGTAATGTTTTTTGGTTTATTCGCATGTGTGGCCGTGCCATCCAATAGATACATTCTTATACCATGGACCATTTTACCATCATAACCCCTCTTTATCAACTTTGCTTCCATCTCATCGAGTTGTCTCAACATAGTGGGTACATCACTGTTGTTGCGGATGACCCTAGTGAGTTGTGATTTTACTAGCCCTGTTTTTTGGTGTCTTGGATGAAAGCTATTTGCTTCCAACAAAGAATTACGGTCTGTTTCTTTGGTATATAATGATGTACCAAAGACATATTGTTCATCATCCTGTACCTTAATGATATTAAGGTCCAAAAATGCACCTCAGTATCACTGTACTCAAGTTTAAATCTGATGGGACAGTCCATGGAGTTCAAACATGACACCCATTGCTCCAATTCAATTGCATCACCTCTCCACACCAGGAACACGTCATCAATGTAACGTACGTAATACCTGATGCGGGGATGAGCATAGGGTTTCATGGCTTGTTGTTCGTACCATGCCATGTACAAATTAGCATATGAGGGTGCCATGTTTAAACCCATGGCTGTCCCAGAGATTTGTAAATAATAGTCACGTTCAAACTTGAAATAGTTCTTGTCTAAACACAACATAACCAATTCACACAAAAATTCCACAGGTGGCCCCTCATATAGAGGATTGTCAGTCACCATGGACCTGACAGCCCCCCCCCCCCTCGTGAGGGATAGAGGTGTATAGGCTGTCAACATCCATGGTGACCAACAAGTCATCAGCACATAAATCAGTGTAACTTCTAAGAGTTTGTATCAAACCCGCTGAATCCTGTAGGAATGCCTTTAACCACAGGTTGTAGATGGAAGTCAATAAACATAGATAGACTGGATAACAAAGAGTCTCTGGCAGACACAATTGGTCTGCCAGGAGGATTTTCAAGAGTCTTGTGTACTTTTGGCAACAAGTATAGCACTGGAATTTTTGGATAATCAGTAATTAAGAAATCAGCTTCGTGTTCAGATAGTATCCCTGACTCCAAACCCATGCGTATCTGCTGATCTATGATTTTTTTGTATATACCGGTAGGATTACCCTTAAGTTTCAAGTATACCCTAGTGTCTGAGAGTTGACGTAGAGCTTCTGCTCTGTAGTCAATATAATCTTGTATGACTATAGAGCCACCTTTGTCCGCAGGGCGGATAATGATTGAATTATCATCTCTCAAAGACTTAATAGCTAACCTCTCATCAGCATTTAGGTTAGGATACACAGTACCTATCTTAGAGTCATTGATATCATGGCATATCATTCTTGTGAACCCCCTAATAGAATGGTGTGTACCAGGGGGTTCAAAGGATGATGGTTTCCTGAATGTGGGCATAGGTCCCATAGTTTCATTCTTAAAAAATTCTTTTAATTTTAGTTGTCTCTGAAACTTATGAATATCTACCATAGTGTTGAAGGTATCACACTTTGGGGTAGGTATAAAAGAGAGACCACGATTAAGGACAGAGGTTTCACTCTTACTCAATTCTCTTGAGCTAAGATTGAAGATAATGTTTACTTTTTCTTTGTTACTTTTTTCGTGTGTCTCCCTTGCCTACTGTCGTCTCTTTCTTTTATATCTCTCCGACCTGGTAACGGCGGCTTGGCCGTGGATCTCGTGGCCACCCCAGAAAAAGACTGCTGTTGGGAGGCCCCTTTTGTGTTGGCCCCTGAGCTCTCATTGCCAGATGAGTCCCCACCACTGCTATCAACAATACTTAGTGTGTTTCTACCACGTGTATTTCTACGTTTGTGTCTGGGCAGTTCATCTTTACCATATAACCAACGATAAACATGTCTATCTCTATAGTCATTTTCCACCGTACTTAGTTTCTTATTTTTAAACATTATTAACTCATTCCTGTATTTAGTTACCATATTGTCTAATTTAGTAACCCAGTCTTGTGTGTCATCATCCACCATAATCTGGTAGTTCTGCATTTTGGTGGCTTCAATCTCCATTTTAATTTTGGTTTCCAGTCTGCTGACCTCTTCTATGACTAAAAGTAATAAGTCATAGGAGCATTTATTTAATATTGCACACCATTTTCTGCAGAACTCCATATTATGGCGGCCTAATGTTGGTACATTTTTTATTCTAAAGCCCCTTGGTATATATTTCTTATGGTGATACCCCGAGAGGTACACAGCATGTAAGTGGTAGTCTATCTCTTTCTTTCTTAGATTTAACAATTTATGGTAGATATTTATGGGGGGGTCTCCCCTTAACTAACTCAGGTCATCCACAACTCTGATTCTTTCAGCATCTTCATCTGTATATCCCAGAGCTTCTGTATTGAAGTCTTCATCCATATATAGATTCTCCATATCCAGTATACTAGTTGCCATATTGAAGTCAGTGTCTGTCAAGGTTGCAAACAAGCACAGGTTATATAAGCCAAACAGTGCTAATGATTTCTTCCCTCAGATAATACTTATATTCACATCACAACCATCTTATTCAAAAAGTGGAGTGCCTCATCTCATCTCTATCTTGAGAACATGATTGTTCTATGTTGTTGATACTGGCAGAACATTTGACAAAGATGTCATAACGACAACGAAACGTTATGGATGTACTTGCTTTTTGATATGAATTAAAAACAGTTTTTCACTAAAGACCAGTGAGAGCCTTCTTGCAAACAAGGAACGTATATATATATATATATATATATATATATATATATATATATATATATACACAGTATATATATGTCTATACTTGTATGCATATGAATTTATGTATTTATATGTGTATATATGTATTTACAGACATATATACACATTTAAACACATATATACCTATGTTCACACATATAGTTATATAGAAGTGCATTGGAGCCCTTTTCAGTTAAGTAGATGAAATCATCAAAATTCATATTTATTCAATATTCATATTTAATATTGTTATACTGTATATGCACTGTAAATAATTCACATTCAAATGTTCTGCACATAGGGGAACATGTTCTATGCATTTCTAAATAGCTATTCATATATATATATATATATATATATATATATATATATATATATATATATATATATATATATATCTCATACTTATATATAATCATATATATATAGGTATAGCTATATATTGTACCAAAATACCATCAGATATATGTAGAAATATAAATTTATGAATAAATAGAACATATTCTTCTATGTGCAGAAGATGGTGGCTATTCATGAGTGATTGGACAGGCAAAAACAATTATTTTTTTGGATGGCATAAAAATGTGTTGATAATTGTTTGAGATATAACATGAATTGTTACTGATATATATATATATATAATACGCATATGAATATATATCATTAGAACTAATTGATTAACCCTTATATAGGTACATATACCATGAAGTATCACTGACCAAGGTATTTATATAACATGATAATACACACACACACTTCTGAATCAGGGCTCAGTATTTCCTTGTTACCCTCCTACTGATGAATGAACATAACAATATAATAGGTCCCACAAGGCTCAATTCTCCCTAGTTATCTCTTAATATAATCAAGCTGCTTCAACAAGCAGGATGTGTTATCTTTATTAACAATTAGTCACAGATGTGTGTCCGCTAAAAAGAGATTTTCTTATGCATCTGTGTCTCTTTAACAAGATAAATGTAACAAACTCTGCTGCTAACATATTACAACTAAACAAGAAGCAAATTGAGTATGCAAAGCAGTAGAAAGAAATTGCATATAATTTAAACATTGTATATACATATAATGCTCCTCTAAACTATTAACCCCTTATGCGCCCTCACCCCAGCACATCCTATCACCGCTACACTATTAATCCCTAATCTGCTATAACCTATTAACCTCTTTCCCTCCTAACCTATTTATCCCTAAACCGCCACAACCACTCATCGAAATAAACCCCCTAACCTATTAACCCCTAAACAACCACAACCCCCCACCGTAAACTACCCCTACACTGCTTAACTCCATAACAGCTAAACCCCCCTACCCCAAGAGCCCTTACCTAACACCCCCTAAGTTACAAAAAATAAAAAAATATTAGCATTACAAAAAATAAAAAACCCAGTACCAAAAAAACACTACCAAAAATAAAACCCCTTAAATAATATCCTATCCTAAAGCTAAAGTCCCCTTAAAAAAGCCCCCAAAATGAAAAAAAAAAAATACTAACACTAAAACCTAGTTGAAGTAAACAACACTTTTGCATTAAAACACCTAAAGAAAAAAAATTAAAAAAAAAAAAATTAAAAACCCATTCTAAAATAAATTCTGGTTAATTTTTAAAATGTGCCACATTTGCCCCCCCCCCCAAAAAAAAAAAAAATGTGTAATGGCTTTTTCTAAATAAAAATATTAGCATTTTTGGAGAGGGTGTGGAGTGTTAGACAATAAAAGCGGTCTGGGGGGACTGTGTGTTCAAATACAGACAGATTGGAATGCAGCACCTTCCTGTGTGAGTGCACACTGTAGCTAGAATGCTGCAAAGTCCTCCAATATTGAAAACACAAATGTGTTAAAGCATAACACTACCCACACCTGCGAATGACAGCTGATTTATAATGATCCATTAGGACCTGTTGCATATGAAACAGAGTTCAATATTATTCATACACATGATACATGTCCCTTTACATATAGTACAGAGCATAATATCACATTGCATGAGGAAAAATGCTTATCCAGAGTTGTGAAATGACTAGAACATTCACAGAGTGTGATAACTAATTACAATGTAAAGTGATGTGCTCTTTGCAGAGTCATAGTATGTCAATATCTGTGTACTCGCTTACCTAATAAAAACTTAAAATCTAAGAGTTTAACTATGAAAACTAATTTAGAAACAAACGATCATGTGCCTAATAGTTTTTTTGTAGCTATAATTTGAAATTTTCTAACTTGAAATTTATATAATTTGGAGGACCTGTAAAACTGAAGTCTAGAGCACCAGAGACCTATTAGCCTCTGATTCCCAAAAATGTATAAGATCATATCGGGAATTGAGGCCTTTCCGGTACCCTAGTCCTCAGTTTTAACATCCAAAAGGCTTCTCTCTTGGCCAGGAGCCTATCAATATCCCCACCTCTTTTTGGTTTCGTAACTATCTCAATAGCACACCACTTGAATGTTTCTAATTCACAGTTGTGAATATCCACAAAGTGGCATACAGGAGGGGTGGATGATCTCCCCTGGCCAATAGTGGAGAAGTGTTACCGGATCCTGGTTTTTATGTCCCTGGATGTGAGTCCTATATATTGGACCCTGCATTGTTCACACTTGATCATGTATATGACCTAAGTAGTCATATAAGATTTTATGTCAAAACTTTCTCCTGTTACGAAAGATGTAAACGTTTTGTCGATATGTTCACACGGTGTACACTTTTTGCGACACATCCATACATCCCTACACTAGTTAGCCATTAGCTAGTTACAGTGTTTTTTTGTTTTAGTTGTGTAGGCGAAAGTAGGGAACAAAGTGTTGAGCTCTTTCTGGCGCTACATCTAATTCCTTCCTGAACAATTTCTCTCAAGTGGTCATCTGCAGCTAGAATTGGGAAATATACATATATAAACACATAAATATACTATATATGTATATATATATAAATGTGCTACCCATCTCTGCACTAGGTTCTCATCACGTGAGAAATAGGTCCCATTGGAGCCTATGGAAGCACGCTCACATGTTCACATTGCACCTAAATTGTAATACCAGTGCACAGTGTATATTTACAAACATTTGCTTGCTTTGTTTGAAACAATATAATTGAAGTAACAGTAATGCACTATGTCTAAATTTACAATATATATATAATATTGTGTACATAATGCAGAAAAAATGTTACAAAGTAAATGACAGTTAAACACATAGGTAAAGTGTATTCATGTACATCTTTTTGTAGACTATGAAATTTAATCTTACAGAACACGCTGTGTTAAAATCGTTAGGGCACTATGTCTAAATTTACCATATATATATATAATATTGTGTACATCATGCAGAAAAAATGTTACAAAGTAAATGGGAGACATTGACACAGAAGTACCAGCCATTAATTCACATTGGGGTTTCAGACCAAAGTCAATTTTCTACCCCATACAATCTAGGGGTGATATACTTTTGAGTTTCCAACACAGGATAGTGACAGACCTGATACAATTAACAAGTAAACCTGCCACTTGCTACCCCAATCTCTCTAAAGAAGAGAAGCATGCCATTGAAACTCTGAAAAGAAATGATAATTTAGTGATCAAGATGGCAGATAAGGGGGGCAGCGTAGTGGTGTGGAGCAAAGAAGCATATCAGGAAGAAATTATGAGACAACTAAGTTGCCAGGATGATTACTGGTCATTAAATTGTGACCCTACCCCTATTTTTTCTAAGGAAATCAAATCTCTGTTAGATGACGGTTTATAAGAGGGACACATTGATCAGGACACCTGTGCATTTCTCACTGTCCATGAACCTATTATACCCATAATTCACGTTCTTCCAAAGGTACACAAATCTTTAATTGAGGTAAAGGGTCGCCCAATTGTCTCTGGCATAGGCTCAATATGTGAACCTCTTTCGAAATGGCTGGATGACCTACTTCAACCAATGGTATCCAAAATTGAACAGTTATCTTAGAGATACAAAACATCTATTGCAAATTTTGGACAAGAGTAAATGGGAACCACACTACGGTTGGCTTACTGTGGATGTGGTATCCCTTTACTCTTCGATACCTCATGAAATGGGTCTGGCAGCAATCAGGTTCTTTCTAGAAAGAGATACATCTTACACTACAAATTTCATCAATTTCATATTAGAAGTAACAAACTTCCTATTGAAACACAATTACTTTAGATTTGACGGAATTTTTTTCCTTCAAACAAGAGGTACAGCTATGGGGGCAAAATTTGCCCCCTCATTCGCGAACCTAACAATGGGTTGATGGGAGCTCAATACCATCTATGGTGAGCGAAATAATTTTGCCAATAAGATCAAAACTTTCTATAGATATATTGATGATCTAATATTCATTTGGATGGGTAGTGAGGAAGAGGCCAGTGACTTTGTGAATTATCTTAATGATAATATATGGGGTCTAAAATTTACGTTTGAGTACAACAAGTCGACTGCATGCTATCTGGATCTCAAATTTACATCAAATATAGAAACCAACAGTGTTACAAATTACAAAAAACCTATTTCAGGTAATACTTTACTACACAGTAAGAGTAGTCATCCTGCCAGTGTACAGAAATGAATAGTGAAGGGGCAATTGATTAGATTAAAAAGGAATTGTTCAAGTAATCAGGAATATAAGAAGCACAGCAAGGATTTAAAAAACAGACAACATGAAAGAGGATATAAAAAGCCACTGTTAGAAAAAATTGAAAAGGAAGTTGACGAGATAGATAGGAAAGTATTACTCAAAGACACACAAAAAGCCAATAGATTGAGACACAACTGTGAAGGAGGGCAAGTATCTTTTGTCACACAATATTCCTCTAATTACAATGACATATGTAAAATTATTAGTAAACACATACCGATGCTAGCAGCTGATGAGGGACTTATTGAGGTAGTCCAAAAAGGATGTAGGTTTTCCTATAGGAAGGCTGTCACTTTGGGCAATATGTTATCACCCAGTGATTTACCATGTAATAATGCTACAAGTTCCTGGCTAACCACAAACGGGATGTACAGATGCAGCTACAGCCAATGTATACCGTGTGGCTTTATTGACAGAGGAGACATTTTTAAATCCAACATTACTTCTAAGGTTTACACAATAGAGGGTTGTGTCAACTGCAGATCAAAATATGTCCTCTATCTGTCCTGGTGTACATGTTCTGATAAACAATATGTAGGATGTACCTCTAGAGAAGCCAAGGAGAGAATCCGGCAACACCTCTCAGACATAAAGAGGTCCGATGCTAAGTCTGAATTGGCAAAACATTTTATAGACAAACATACTTGTTCAAATCATACCTTCAAATGGAAAATAATAGAGAAAATCAAAAAGCCAAGAAGAGGTGGCGATTTGAACAAACTACTGTTGAAGAGAGAGGCTTTCTGGATTTTCTCCCTGGACACTAGGGTCCCAAAAGGCTTCAATTCTGTTTATGACATCATAAACTTTTGGGAATAAATTGTCCCAATACAAACCAGTCACATAGAGATACTAGAAATAAATAGGATTATTATTGAATTGAGCTAACGACACATTTGTCACTAAGGGTGACTATGAATTATGATTGAGATCATTATCTCATTAAGGTATCACTTACACACAGAAGACTTTTTCATGTTATCCTACCAATATGCTACATGTATGAATGAGACATGTGAACCTAATAATAACACCTACATCATTATTATACAGTTCGAAATAGAACTAAATACTATAGGTTAAATAATAAAGTTGATATTGAGATGTTGCAATTGGACACAAAACAATATATTGTGTCTGTGGTAGTTACGTTCTTTTGTATAAATATAACCACACATTGGCAATATCCTTAGAAATGTCATAGCAATCAGTAGTATTTGGTTTATAGACATTGTAGGATCCCTTTAAACTGAGCAATAAGCTCTTGATTGTCTTATAGGATATGTATGTTATATGAGTTTATGGAACTGATATGGTTCAGGATAAGATTAATCTGTGATACATATATACTAAGATTTCAACACACCATGTTCTGCAAGGTTAAATTTTAAAGTCTTTCAAAAGTTGTACATGAATATACTTTACCTATGTGTTTAACTGTCATTTACTTTGTAAACATTTTTTCTGCATGATGTACACAATATGATATATATATATATATATATATATATATATATATATATATATATATATATATATATATATATATATATATATATATATATATATATATATATATATATATATATATATATATATGGTAAATTTAGACTTAGTGCCCTAACAATTTAAACACAGCATGTTCTGTAAGGTTAAATTTCATAGTCTTCAAAAAGATGTACATGAATACACTTTACCTATGTGTTTAACTGTCATTTACTTTGTAAAAAAAAAATTCTGCATTATGTACACAGTACTATATATATATTGTAGATATAGTGCATTTAGATTTCAACACAGCATGTTCTGCAAGGTTAAATTTCAAAGTCTCCCAAAAGATGTATATGCATATACTTTAACTATGTGTTTAACTGTCATTTACTTTGTAACATTTTTTTCTGCATTATGTACACAATATTATATATATATATATATATATATATATATATATATATATATATATATATATATATATATGGTAAATTTAGACATAGTACACTAACGGCTAGATTTGGAGTTTAGCGGTAGCCGTGAAAACCAGCGTTAGAGGCTCCTAACGCTGGTTTTAGGCTAACTCCGGTATTTGGAGTCACTCAAAAAAGGGTCTAACGCTCACTTTTCAGCCGCGACTTTTCCATACCGCAGATCCCCTTACGTCAATTGCGTATCCTATCTTTTCAATGGGATCTTTCTAACTAGAGTCGTGTCTGAAGTGAGCGTTAGAAATCTAACGACAAAACTCCAGCCGCAGAAAAAAGTCAGTAGTTAAGAGCTTTCTGGGCTAATACCGGTTCATAAAGCTCTTAACTACTGTGCTCTACAGTACACTAACACCCATAAACTACCTATGTACCCCTAAACCGAGGTCCCCCCACATCACCGCCACTCGATTAATTTTTTTTAACCCCTAATCTGCCGACCGCCACCTACGTTATACTTATGTACCCCTAATCTGCTGCCCCTAACACCGCCGACCCCTGTATTATATTTATTAACCCCTAATCTGCCCCCCACAACGTCGCCGCCAGCTACCTACAATAATTAACCCCTAATCTGCCGACCGCAAAGCGCCGCCACCTACATTATAGCTATATACCCCTAATCTGCTGCCCCTAACACCGCCGACCCCTATATTATATTTATTAACCCCTAATCTGCCCCCCTCAAAGTCGCCTCCACCTGCCTACACTTATTAACCCCTAATCTGCCGAGCGGACCGCACCGCTACTATAAAAAAGTTATTAACCCCTAATCCGCCTCACTAACCCTATAATAAATAGTATTAACCCCTAATCTGCCCTCCCTAACATCGCCGACACATAACTTCAAACATTAACCCCTAATCTGCCGACTGGAGCTCACCGCTATTCTAACCCCTAAAGCTAAGTCTAACCATAACACTAACACCCCCCTAAATTAAATATAATTTTAATCTAACGAAATTAATTAATTCTTATTAAATAAATCATTCCTATTTAAAGCTAAATACTTACCTGTAAAATAAATCCTAATATAGCTACAATATAAATTATAATTACATTGTAGCTATTTTAGGATTAATATATATTTTACAGGCAACTTTGTAATTATTTTAACTAGGTACAATAGCTATTAAATAGTTAATAACTATTTAATAGTTACCTAGTTAAAATAATTACAAAATTACCTGTAAAATAAATCCTAACCTAAGTTACAATTAAACCTAACACTATACTATCATTAAATTAATTAAATAAAATACCTATAATTACCTACAATTAAACCTAACACTACACTATCAATACATTAATTAAATACAATATCTACAAATAACTACAATGAAATAAACTAACTAAAGTACAAAAAATAAAAAAGAACTAAGTTACAAAAAATAAAAAAATATTTACAAACATAAGAAAAATATTACAACAATTTTAAACTAATTACACCTACTCTAAGCCCCCTAATAAAATAACAAAGACCCCCAAAATAAAAAATGCCCTACCCTATTCTAAATTACTAAAGTTCAAAGCTCTTTTACCTTAACAGCCCTGAACAGGGCCCTTTGCAGGGCATGCCCCAAGAAGTTCAGCTCTTTTGCCTGTAAAAAAAAACATACAATACCCCCCCAACATTACAACCCACCACCCACATACCCCTAATCTAACCCAAACCCCCCTTAAATAAACCTAACACTAAGCCCCTGAAGATCATCCTACCTTGTCTTCACCTCACCAGGTATCACCGATCCGTCCTGGCTCCAAAATCTTCATCCAACCCAAGCGGGGGCTGGCGATCCATCATCCAGTGGCTGAAGAGGTCCAGAAGAGGCTCCAAAGTCTTCATCTTATCCAGGAAGAAGAGGCGATCCGGACCGGCAACCATCTTGATCCAAGCGGCATCTTCTATCTTCATCCGATGACGACCGGCTCCATCCTGAAGACCTCCACCGCGGACCCATCTTCTTCTGGCGACGTCCAACTGAAGAATGACGGTTCCTTTAAGGGACGTCATCCAAGATGGCGTCCCTCGAATTCCGATTGGCTGATAGGATTCTATCAGCCAATCGGAATTAAGGTAGGAATATTCTGATTGGCTGATGGAATCAGCCAATCAGAATCAAGTTCAATCTGATTGGCTGATCCAATCAGCCAATCAGATTGAGCTCGCATTCTATTGGCTGTCCCGATCAGCCAATAGAATGCAAGCTCAATCTGATTGGCTGATTGGATCAATAAATTTGGACTTTTAATCAAGAAGGTGTAGTGCTGGCTTAACTTTAACTATCTTTATATATATATATATATATGCCTTACATGGATAAAGAATTAATTTATACATTTAATATTAAACTTGGATATGCTTTGACCAGAGCTAGATACATTCATTTGTATCTGCAGTACTGATATCAGAAATTGCCAGCTACCTACAATAATTAACCCCTAATCTGCCGACCGCAAAGAGCCGCCACCTACATTATAGCTATGTACCCCTAATCTGCTGCCCCTAACACAGCCGACCCCTATATTATATTTATTAACCCCTATTCTGCCCCCCACAACGTCGCCTCCACCTGCCTACACTTATTAACCCCTAATCTGCCGAGCGGACCGCACCGCTATTATTATAAAGTTATTAACCCCTAATCCGCCTCACTAACCCTATAATAAATAGTATTAATAGTATTAAGAGGTCTTCCATCCGATTGAAGTCTTCATCCAAGAGGCATCTTCTATCGTCATCCATCCGGAGCGGAGCGGCAGCATCCTGAAGACCTCCGACGCGGAACATCCATCCTGGCCGACGACTGAACGACGAATGACGGTTCCTTTAAATGACGTCATCCAAGATGGTGTCCCTCGAATTAAGGTAGGAATATTCTGATTGGCTGATCGGAACAGCCAATAGAATGCGAGCTCAATCTGATTGGCTGATTGGATCAGCCAATCGGATTGAACTTGATTCTGATTGGCTGATTCCATCAGCCAATCAGAATATTCCTACCTTAATTCCGATTGGCTGATAGAATCCTATCAGCCAATCGGAATTCGAGGGACGCCATCTTGGATGACGTCATTTAAAGGAACCGTCATTCGTCGTTCAGTCGTCGGCCATGATGGATGTTCCGCGTCGGAGGTCTTCAGGATGCTGCCGCTCCGCTCCGGATGGATGACGATAGAAGATGCCTCTTGGATGAAGACTTCAATCGGATGGAAGACCTCTTCTGTCCCGCTTGGATGAAGACTTCTACCGGATGGAGGACCTCTTCTTGCTCCGCTTGGATGAAGAATTTGGCTCGGCTGGGTGAAGACGACTCAAGGTAGGGAGATCTTCAGGGGTTTAGTGTTAGGTTTATTTAAGGGGGGTTTGGGTTAGATTAGGGGTATGTGGGTGGTGGGTTGTAATGTTGGGGGGGGGTATTGTATGTTTTTTTTTACAGGCAAAAAAGCTGAACTTCTTGGGGCATGCCCTGCAAAGGGCCCTGTTCAGGGCTGGTAAGGTAAAAGAGCTTTGAACTTTAGTAATTTTGAATAGGGTTTTTTATTTTGGGGGGCTTTGTTATTTTATTAGGGGGCTTAGAGTAGGTGTAATTAGTTAAAAATTGTTGTAATATATTTCTAATGTTTGTAAATATTTTTTTATTTTTTGTAACTTAGTTCTTTTTTATTTTTTGTACTTTAGTTAGTTTATTTCATTGTATTTATTTGTAGGAATTGTATTTAATTAATTTATTGATAGTGGAGTGTTAGGTTTAATTGTAGATAATTATAGGTATTTTGTTTAATTAATTTATTGATAGTGTAGTGTTAGGTTTAATTGTAACTTAGGTTAGGATTTATTTTACATGTAATTTTGTAATTATTTTAACTATTTTAGCTATTAAATATTTCTTAACTATTTAATAGCTATTGTACCTGGTTAAAATAAATACAAAGTTACCTGTAAAATAAATATTAATCCTAAAATAGCTATAATATAAATATAATTTATATTGTAGCTATATTAGGATTTATTTTACAGGTAAGTATTTAGCTTTAAATAGGAATAATTTATTTAATAAGAGTTTATTAATTTCGTTAGATTAAAATTATATTTAATTTAGGGGGGTGTTAGTGTTAGGGTTAGACTTAGCTTTAGGGGTTAATACATTTATTAGAATAGCGGTGAGCTCCAGTCGGCAGATTAGGGGTTAATAATTGAAGTTAGGTGTCGGCGATGTTAGGGAGGGCAGATTAGGGGTTAATACTATTTATTATAGGGTTAGTGAGGCGGATTAGGGGTTAATAACTTTATAATAATAGCGGTGCGGTCCGCTCGGCAGATTAGGGGTTAATAAGTGTAGGCAGGTGGAGGCGACGTTGTGGGGGGCAGATTAGGGGTTAATAAATATAATATAGGGGTCGGCGGTGTTAGGGGCAGCAGATTAGGGGTACTTAGGGCTCGATTTATCAAACTTTGTTCAAGATCGCCGTTCCGTTCTCCGTCAAGTACTCTGCATATCGCCATCCGATAGGCGCACATGTGCGCCATTATTTATCATAAAAGGGGTCGTATTTCTACGTTACTTTCCAAAGGCGAGATGTGGCGTGATATTGATAAATCTCGCCGTTATTCATATATTTGCGCCATATTTATTATTAAAAATGTCTTAAATTAAAGCGCATATGAGAAATAAATGTGAATTCTCATTGATTACTTTTTAATTTGTATTGTTCAGTTATCAATGTTACAAATTCGATGTGTGCTTTTCAATAAACACAAAATTTATTTATATTTACGATAATCGCTAACAATGTTTTAAAAATTTGAATATAATAATTGTGATCATATTATCACATTCTCTCACATATAAATCTTAAGTTAAATGGTAAGATTAAAATTTAATGTTGAAATAACACAATTTTTTTATATCTACTTTATTATTTGTTGTATCAATGTTTATATTATTTAAGAAAGCACATCAAGATCTCATTCAAAATTGTATTACAAATTATATCTTTGTATTAACTTTTGAAATACTTATATAAACATGAGTTTATGTATTTCAAAGATATAACCCAACCCTTTGATCTAACCCAACTCTTATATTTATATCCACCTCCCCCCTCAGCATTAATATAGGTTTTTTTAGATTAAATAAACACACACACACCTTTAAATTGAAAAATATATGTATTTATTGTAAACCAAAATAAAAGTTATTTTCATATCATAATATTTTTTTTTATTTAAAACTGAAAAGAAATAATTTTTTTCTTTATTGTTCCTAATTAAAAGGATTGATATTTTTCTCTTAAGTTTTGCACTTTTATGTATGTCCTCATCAAATTATTTTCAACTTCCAGCAGGGTATCCAAAATTTCTTTTTTGTTTATAGTTATTTCTTGATCTTCAGGCACTATACCAATGAGAAATAGAAAAATAGTTATGTCATGACTTGAATACATTTCAGTAAAGTATTACAAGATCAATAGTGTTTTAACTAATGCTAACAAGAAACACAGACAAAAGACTAATCTCTTGTTAGAAGGTTTTATCTACACCTCTGTTGTTATTTAAAAGCATGTCATCTTGATAATACTGTGTACACGCACATGCATCTTTTGTTCCACACAATAGTGAAAGCTAAAGATTGTTATGATACAAAAGAACTCACTCCAATCATAAAATTCCGTTACATTGGATGAATTAGATTGCATTTCTTCTTCATGTTCAAGGTTCTGTCCTTCATCTTGAATAGCTGAAAGACATACATAATTATAACAGGAATACTTATGTAATAGAACAATGCTGATTGAAATCCATATCTCTTTTCAATAATTATTCACTAAAACAAAAGTTCTATTTTAGTACAAATAATGACATATAAGGAGTGACTGAATAGACATATGAACCTACATATATTAGTGTCTTGTTGTTGCTCGCTATTTGGTGAATCTTGATTCATATTATTATTTTCCTCTTCAACAATTATATCTTCAATGGCATTTTGGTCTGTATCTTCTTCAATCATGTCTATAATTAATATGATTATAGTCATTAAATAGAATAATTTTATTTATTTGTAAGATATATGTTAAGGAAATCTACCTTCATTGTCAGATTCATCATCAATGATGGGCATTGGCCTTCTGCGACGTTGTCGCCTTTTTTTCTTTTTCCCTTTTTGTAAAAATTTTGAACATATAAATGTTAATATCAATGATGAGTTATCTTAATATTAAACATTTTAGTAACTATATTCATACCTGTTGTCATTATAGCCTCAGACTCCAGAAAAACAGTCGGTAGTGGATCACAATCAGCTTCTGGACTGGATGGATTCCATTTTATTGGGCGCAGATAACGGGGCCTTTTTCTATTTTTGACTGTTAAAAATTGAAATACAATTGTATTTATATTGTTAATCGATTGTACAGTACAACATCAGACTGAAACAATTACATTGTTAATACTGTTTCACAAACCGCAATAAATCTAAAATGGATACAAAATTTGCAATTATATTTCTGCACAAAGTTCAAGATAAACAAAGTAACAACTAATGACAGATTACAATAGAGTTAAAAAAATGATACACAACTATTACATAAATACTTACATTTCATAACATAGCTTCTTATTAGGGTCCTTAATTTAGATTGTCTCCGGATTAGATCATTATAACGCTTCAGGCACTGTTTTCTAGTCCTATTATGGCCAGACAGACGTCTGACCCGTCGCACCATCTCTGATAAAATTGGATTTCTTCTATCCTGTTCCAATGTGAATATCCCCTTCTTTTTTTTCGGAAAATACTTTTCCATTGTATAGGTGATAATCAGTAATTCACCAATGGAAAACTTCTTGGAACGATTCATCTTCAAATGTATGTATGTATCTCTCTAACCATAAAACTCCACCCAATAACGGAACTAATTGTTATTGTTAGTGCGCATTAAAATATACCCATTTTAAAAATGATTTATTTTTAAAAGAAATAAGTAATCGAGTCGAAACTTCATTATTTATCAATATTAAAGAAAAAATATTAAACAAGTTACATCTTTTTGTATCAATATAGATTACATGTAAGTTGTTACAAGGTACAGTCGATAGAAGATAACTGGCAATTGTTACAATGCGCAATAAATGTGACGATATTTGTAAAGTCGATACATTTGTTTTCCTAGTTTAAATTTATTTTTAGGGCTATGTTCGTTGTTACCCCAATTGATACATACAAATAGTTTCGAATTTTAAAAAAGAATGTATATAATAATAAAAACACATCAATTTGAAAAAAATACACATTTGACCAATAGGAATAAAGTAAATTCTAATTGTGCAATCAAATTACAGTTACTAATTTTATTTAAATTATTCAGTAATCTATTCATATAACGCCCCATTTCTGTAACGTTCTGGAACAAAAGTTGTTAGTGATAATTGTTCATTACTTTATTCTGACTTCTAACGAAGACACTATTTTTATTAGCGCCATTTTTTGATCTAAATTTGCGATGGCTACTGGACTAGCTGGAAAAACGAAAAGTGGCCGAAGTGTGATGTTTAGTCATCGACAGAACTGTATTCTAGTTGAAGTGGTCATCGAACATTACGATATTATTATCGGATATCAAGCAAAATCTGTCAACCCTCAAAGAAAAAAGGCTATTTGGGAACAAATTAGTCGTGCTGTGTCAGCAGAGGGTAGTTTTCCGAAAGACGTCAGGGCCTGTCGGAAGCGGGTGAATGATATTCGTAAGAATATTAAAAGAAAAGTATGCAAGGAAAAGCAGTTATCAAAAGGAACTGGTGGAGGCCCCGCATATAGGGCTGAACTGCTTGACTACGAACAGATGCTGTATGCCAGGATGGGGGATGCTGTCGTGGTGGGACTTGATGTACCATCAGATACCATGGATTTTCGAGGTAAATATCTAATTGATTGCTATTAAACGAATAGTATAATATATTCTTAACTTATATTTCAAGATTCAGACAGAGCATACCCTGTTAATAATTTTTTTATATGAATATTTTTTATTTTTTTTATTTTAATATGTATTGAACAAAGTATGCTTGTAAGCTTGGAAGCAGGACCATTTTTGGATGAGGACCTGGATACCGCTTGTTAATTGGCTGGCTACATTTAAAAAGAAACCAATCAGCAAGCGCTAAACAGGTGTCACACCCAAAAATGGCCACGCTTCTAAACTTAGATTTTTTGTTTGGGAAATGAGAGATAATCCAAAAAGAAGAAAATATAAAAATTTTAATAGTATTGAATTATAAACATTTTTTGAAATTCAATGCTCTATCAGAATAATGAAATAATAATTTACACTACACTATTTCTTTAACATGTATTTTGTATATTCATTTTCTCAATATTTAATTTTAATTAAATTTTAATTTGTTTATATCTACTATAGAAGAACATGAACAGGCATTAGAAAATGAATTAGAAAATGCCCAGGTGGACCTACCATCCGAGTCTGAGTTGACTAGTGAACAACCCACAACATCTTCATGTGGTATACCATGCAGGGAAGAAACTACCAGTAAGTACAAGTATATTACAAAAATGATAATATCATTTGTATTAATGAAAAGAATGGACAATGAATATGTATTACTACGTTTCTTACTTTTCGCCATGAAAATTCTGTTTATGTAAAGATATTTAATTTAAAAACATATATATGAATATCAATGTATTTTTGTTACAGGTGTCATGGGATTACTACAAACTATGCAAGATTCGTCAATTACATTATTTGATGGTAATTATTGACCTTTTTTTTTTTTTTTTAATTAATTTTATTAATTTTTTAAAATAATTATTTTTTACATTCATAGATGAAATAGAAATCACATTACAACCACTTGTGACTGACACAGTTTGTCAGGAGGATGATGATGATGAGACACAAATAGAGGGACAAACATCAACACAAGTTGAAACACCACATGTAGAGGAATCAGAATGTGAGGAAGAGATTGAGGATGCAGAACAATGCCCGATAGATGAACCGGAGAGACCAAATGAGGTTGAAAGATTAACAGATATGGCATTGTCTTTCAGAAACGAACAAAATGAATTTTTTAAACAAATGATAGAATTGGAAAAACAAAGAAATAATATACTTCAAGAACAATTAACAGTGCAAAAGGAGTATTATCAGAAAAAGTTAGAGTTCTTGAATAGACGACATCCTGATTTCTAATTCTATTCTCCATATATACCTTCAAGTTACGGGTTCTAAAATATTTAACGCACTTATAGCCTTGGTTAATGTTTATTAGAGTTCACTGTTTTGATGTTAATTTTTGTTGTTTAATAAAGTTTTTTATATTAATAAATATTAATAAATAAAAAAAATTTATTCAAAGTAAATAACGAACCATTTTTTTGTTTCAAAATATTCATTTTTTATTCAAAAAGAGAAAAAGATATGTATAAATAACACAACACAACTTTGGTTATAAACTATATAAATTCTATTTTTAATTAAAAAAAAATGTATTTCTATATATATATATATATATATGTATATATATATATATATATATATATATAGAGAGAGAGAGAGAGAGAGAGAGAGAGAGAGAGATATAGATATATAAATAACACAACACAACTTTGGTATCAAACTATGTAATTTCTCTTATATAAAAATAAAATTATATATATATATATATATATATGTATATATATATATATATATATATATATATATATATACACAATTCTATCAATTTTAATTATTAAATTAAACCAAGGTATTTGAATCCAATCATAAAATTTCCTGAAAAAAAAAAAAAAGATGTAATTAATTATATAGAACAAACAATATTAACATGTTAATACAATTTTATTAAGTAGACTTACATCTAAAAAATCGTTCAATAATTTCAAGACGATTTTCCACTCCAGCTCTTGTGGTATGTCTTGTGACAATTTCATGAGGAACATAAACATCTTCTGGAACATCCTCCAGACACACCTCATCTATATTTAGTTGGGAAATAGCAATATTGTGCATTATGCATGACACCAGAATTATGTCATTACATTTCTCTGGGGAATATTGTAGATCACCACCAGAACGGTCCAACACCCGAAATCTCATTTTCAGTACCCCGAATGTACGCTCAATAGCACTCCTTGTCGACCTGTGAGATTCGTTGAACTTGATTTCTGATCGTGTATGAGGTATTGGTACAGGTGTCAAGAGCCAAGGCCTACAGGGGTACCCGCTGTCACCTTCAAAAATATAAGACAATTACAAATTAGCGACATGTAACAACAGGTTTATGAGGTTAAAATATGACATTTTATAAATAAATATAAAAATTTTAATATTCACCTAATAGCCAACCGTGTGGCATCTCTCCACGTTCAAATGCTGCAAATAAAGCAGACTGCTTTAATATGTGATAATCGTGGCATGACCCTGGAAAACCTGATCTTACTGCCCAAAACCGAAGGTTAGAGTCACATACTGCTTGAACATTGAGAGAGTGGAAGTGTTTCCGATTTCGATATTGCTCCTCCCTTAAAGCTGGTGGTCTAATTGCAATATGTGTGCAATCAATTGCACCTAGGACATTTGGAATGCCGGCAACTTGATAAAAACCAGATTTTACTTGGTGCCATTCATGTACATTCCTTGGCACATATATAAATTTATTTAGATGCTTCAAAATCGCTTTTAACACAGTCCTCAAATGTCTACAAAAAGAAGGCTGACTCATGCCAACCACTGCACTGGACACAGCCTGAAAAGAGCCCGTGGCTAGGAAATGCAAAACTGCCAATAACTTGAGCATTCCAGGTATTGCCCTTGTTCTTCTAGTCTGTGGCTCTAGATCATTCTGTATTAGAACATATAGATTTTGTATGCTCTCCCTGTTTAGGCGAAATCTTTTTTTTATCTGATAATCAGATAATGCCTGTAGTCCACAACGAGGTAGAAAAACTCGTGGAACTCTTTGCCGTCTACGTATTGGCAAAATCTGTTCATTTCTTCGATTTTCATGGCCCCTTGCTAAAGAAATTGCAGACAAAATAAGGAAATAATCCATCTTCTTGCGCTGAAAATATGGAGTAAATTAGATGTTCTCCTATCTCTTCATGGAGAACATTAGTAGTCGTATTAGGAGGAGAACTTTAGGCTCTCCAATGGCGCAAAATAATGATAAATATCTATTTTGGAGAGAAATAGGTCGTATTCTTGAATATACACCCTGAAAAGGGCGTTTTAAAGCTTTAATTTGCGCAAATGTGCGCCTAGGCGAGGGACATTGAAGTGCGAGAATTTTGCAGTCGTATTTGCACATTTTTAGGAGTATTTCTTAATGATAAATAGGAGATATATTACGACGGCGTGAATTAAGGCGCAAATTAAGGAGAATATGTTTGATAAATCGAGCCCATAGGGATAATGTAAGTAGCGGCGGTTTACAGAGCGGCAGATTAGGGGTTAATAATAATATGCAGGGGTCAGCGATAGCGGGGGCGGCAGAATAGGGGTTAATAAGTGTAAGGTTAGGGGTGTTTAGACTCGGGGTACATGTTAGAGTGTTAGGTGCAGACGTAGGAAGTGTTTCCCCATAGGAAACAATGGGGCTGCGTTAGGAGCTGAACGCGACTTTTTTGCAGGTGTTAGGTTTTTTTTCAGCTCAAACAGCCCCATTGTTTCCTATGGGGGAATCGTGCACGAGCACGTTTTTGAGGCTGGCCGCGTCCATAAGCAACTCTGGTATCGAGAGTTGAAGTTGCGTTAAATATGCTCTACGCTCCTTTTTTGGAGCCTAACGCAGCCATTCTGTGAACTCTCAATACCAGAGTTATTTTAAAGGTGTGGCCAGAAAAAAGCTAGCGTTAGCTACGCGGGTCGTTACCGACAAAACTCTAAATCTAGCCGTTAGTGAGTAAGATACACCTCACAGACAGGATGTCTTAAACTACAAAATGGACCTTTGAACCACTGTATTTCCTATCAGATCACTAGACCCCCTGTGAGGACAGCAGACGTTCAGTCTAAACTGACCTTTGAAGCTAGGAAAATCTCAGGAGGGTAATTGATTTAACACAGGCAAATGGTGGGACAAAGAATTCCCTTTTCAAGTCCCAATACACATTATAATGTCTGGAGTAGACCCTTATAGGCATGTGAAAAAAATGGGATTTTAAATAACCTATATTATAAATTTTCAAATATTTCACTTGTACCTCAGTAAGATATATATATATATATATATATATATATATATATATATATATATATATATATATATATATATGGATTCTTACGGGATTGCACAATACCTTTAAATATAAAGTGAAGTTAATACATATCTGTATTGATATTTAAGATGAATTTCAGTTCATTATAAACATCTGATAAACCATGAAGGTTCCAAATATAACTGGTACATACTGGTATATAAATGCCTATCACCTAGATTACGAGTTTTGCGTTAAAGGCTGTGCGGTGCTAACGAGCAGTTTATGCTCACCGCTCACTTACAGACAGCGCTGGTATTACGAGTTTCTACAAACCAGACAAGAAGTGAGCGTTGAGCAAAGTTTTGCTCATTACCGCACTCCAATACCAGCGCTGCTTACGTTAGCGGTGAGCTGGTGTAACATGCTCATGCACGATTTTCCCATACGAATCAACGGGTAGAGCCGTCTGAAAAAAAGTCTAATACCTGCAAAAAAGCTGCGTAAAACTCACTAACGCAGCCCCTTTGATTCCTATGGGGAAATACATTTTATGTCTACACCTAAACACCCCTAATCTTACACTTATTAACCCCTAATCTGCTGCCCCCAATATCGCCGACACCTACATTATATTATTAACATCTAATCTGCCTCTCCGGACACTGCCGCCACCTACATTATACTTATTAACCCCTAATCTGCTGCCCACAACATCGCCGACACCTACATTATATTTATTAACTCCTAATCTCCCGCCCCCAATGTCCCTGCCACCTATCTACACTTATTAACCCCTAATCTGCCGCCGCCAACATCGCCGACACCTACATTATATTTATTAATCCCTAATCTCCCGCCCCTTTTGTTGCCGTCACCTACCTACACTTATTAACCCCTAATCTGCCGCCCCCAACGTCGCCGCAACTATAATAAACATATTAACCCCTAAACCGCAGCACTCCCGCCTTGCAAACATTAGTTAAATATTATTAACCCCTAATCTGCCGGCCCTCACATCGCCGCCACCTACCTACATTTATTAACCCCTAATCTGCCGCCCCCAATGTCGCCGCCACTATATTAAAGTTATTAACCCCTAAACCTAAGTCTAACCCTAAACCTAACACCCCTTAACTTAAATAAAATTAAAAGAAATCAAAATAAATATTCCTATCATTAACTAAATTATTCCTATTTAAAACTAAATACTTACCTATAAAATAAACCCTAAGCTAGCTACAATATAACTAATAGTTACATTGTAGCTAGCTTAGGGTTTATTTTTATTTTACAGGCAAGTTTGTATTTATTTTAACTAGGTAGAATAGTTAGTAAATAGTTATTAACTATTTACTAGCTACCTAGCTAAAATAAATACAAAAGTACCTGTAAAATTAAACCTAACCTAAGTTACAATTACACCACTACACTATAATTAAATTAATTCCCTAAATTAAATACAATTAAATAAAATTATCTAAAGTACAAAAAAACAAAACACTAAATTGCAGAAAATAATAAACAAATTACAAGATTTTTAAACTAATTACACCTAATCTAATCCCCCTAACAAAATAAAAAAGCCCCCCAAAATAAAAAAAAGCCCTACCCTACACTAAATTAAAAATAGCCCTTAAAAGGGCCTTTTACAGGGCATTGCCCCAAAGTAATCAGCTCTCTTAATTGTAAAAAAAATTACAAATCCCCCCCAACATTACACCAACCAACCCTACTCTAGAACCCACCCAATACCCCCTTAAAAAAAACTAACACTACCCCCTTGAAGATCACCTTACCGGGAGAAGTCTTCATCCAACCGGGCCGAAGTCCTCAACGAAGCCGGGAGAAGTCTTCATGCAAGCCGGGCCAAGTCTTCATCCAAGCCGGGAGAAGTCTTCATCCATCCGGCGCGGAGTGGGTCCATCTTTAAGACATCAGGCGCGGAGCATCCTATTCATCCGACGGCTAACACTGAATGAAGGTTCCTTTAAATGACGTCATCCAAGATGGCGTCCCTTCAATTCCGATTGGCTGATATCAGCCAATCGGAATTAAGGTAGAAAAAATCCTATTGGCTGATGCAATCAGGGTTGAGCTGGCATTCTATTGGCTGATTGAAATAGCCAATAGAATGCCAGCTGAATCCTATTGACTGATTGGATCAGCCAATAGGATTGAACTTCAATCCTATTGGCTGATTGCATCAGCCAATAGGATTTTTTCTACCTTAATTCCGATTGGCTGATAGAATTCTATCAGCCAATCGGAATTGAAGGGACTTTTAATGTTGGGGGGGATTTGTAATTTTTTTTACAGGTAAAAGAGCTGATTACTTTGGGGCAATGCCCTGCAAAAGGCCCTTTTAAGGGCTATTTGTAATTTAGTGTAGGGTAGGGCTTTTTTTTATTTTGGGGGGCTTTTTATTTTTTTAGGGGGATTAGATTAGGTGTAATTAGTTTAAAAATCTTGTAATTTGTTAATTTTTTTCTGTAATTTAGTGTTTGTTTTTTTGTACTTTAGCTAATTTTATTTAATTGTATTTAATTGTATTTAATTTAGGGAATTAATTTAATTATAGTGTAGTGCTAGGTGTAATTGTAACTTAGGTTAGGGTTTATGTTACAGGTAAATTTGTCTTTATTTTAACTAGGTAGTTATTAAATAGTTAATAACTATTTAATAACTATTGTACCTAGTTAAAATAAATACAAAGTTGCCTGTAAAATAAAAATAAACCCTGAGATAGCTACAATGTAACTATTAGTTATATTGTAGCTAGCTTAGGGTTTATTTTATAGGTATTTAGTTTTAAATAGGAATAATTTAGTTAATGATAGTAATATTTATTTCAATTTCTTTTAATTATATTTAAGTTAGGGGGTGTTAGGTTTAGGGTTAGACTTAAGTTTAGAGGTTAATAACTTTAATATAGTGGTGGCGACGCTGGGAGTGGCAGATTAGGGGTTAATAAATGTAGGTAGGTGGAAGCGATGTTAGGGCTGGCAGATTAGGGGTTAATAATATTTAACTAATGTTTGCGAGGCGGGAGTGCGGCGGTTTAGGGGTTAATATATTTATTATAGGTAATATATTTATTATAGTGGCGGCGATGTCCGGTTCGGCAGATTAGGGGTTAAAAAAAAATTTGTGTTTGCAATGCGGGAGGGCCTCGATTTAGGGGTTAATAGGTAGTTTATGGGTGTTAGTATACTTTTTAGCACTTTAGTTAAGAGTTTTATGCTACGGCATTGTAGTGTCAAATTCTTAACTACTGACTTTAAAATGCGGTACCAGTCTTGACAGGAGAGGGTCTACCGCTCAGTTTTTGGCAGACTCATAATACCGGCGCTATGCAAGTCCCATTGAAAAAAGAGGATACGCAATTTATGTAAGTGGATTAGCGGTATTTCCAAGTCTGGCTTTTTAAGCCTAACGCACAACTCGTAATCTAGCCATATGTAATTTGTGCTATGAATTGTATCATATAGTTTTATGCACTCAATATTAAAGTGATATCCGCAGATATACAATATAGTCCTATTAAATGAAATAATATAAATATTTATCTATAGGGATATTGGTTCCAATAGAATTCTAAGTGCAGGTACGTATTTAATATGGAAACATGACTCTTAAGCGCATCTCTTAAGATATTATAAGTAGAATTGTATGGAAGCATACATCAGATAGGTATATTCATATTATGTATATTATACATATATATATTTGAGAGATATCAGAATACCACATGTTTGGTATTGAAATACACATGCATATTCAAATTAAATAATACCCTATCAAGTTGACCAAATGTTTATTGAGATAGAAAATATAAGTGTATTAAATGAACACTTTAAAAATATAAGAAAATATATTTTTCTGTAGTATTTACTAATTAAACTACATTCCATTGCCTATTGTTCCCCGGGGTCCAGTGTGAGAATTGCAGCCAAAGGTATCCAATTAAGGAAATTGGATTACAAAGTGGCATTCCCAGTAGCCAATGAGAGTTAAGGGTGTACACAGATTCTATTGGGTGATTAAGAAATGGGGAGGACTTTGGTCTCAGACAAAAACTCCTTGCACAGGGAGAGAAGGGCTTGCTGCTTCGTTTGGTGACTTACTAACTGACCCTGGCCATACAGTCTTTGTAAGAAAAACCTATTGGAATCCTCTTTCTGATAAGAGATTATTGGGCTTGATTCTCTTCCAAAATTGGTGCAATATTTCCCCATGTATGACAATAGAGTTATCTTTTAGATTGAACTCTCATTGGAGCTGGTAAAGTGTAAGTGATTGTTAATTATATTTTAAATCAAAGGTATTCTATCACTATACTGAAATTGTAGCTGTAATTTAAAAGGCTATTTTGTATTTATAAATTAACATTGCATAGACTAGGGTAGCTTAGGTTAGATTAACCATATTCAAAATTAAGTAATTTTGTATTTTACGCTTATGAAATTGATTTGGATTTGCTGTAAATTAGTTAGAAGTTGCATGTACTATTGTAGCTAGATTAGACTTATTAATACAGTATTATTTGATAGATGTTGTATTGATAATATAATTGTGTACAATTTCTGGTTGATTATTTGAAGTATTATAAAACTATTTTGGGCCAATAACTTAATTATATTTTAATTCATTTTGAGTTAAGATTAATTTAAAATATTGTGTCCATTCACGAGATAATAGAAAATATCCATTAAATAGTAATTAATCTAAATATCTCTATAACCTGCTTCATATGTTCATATTGTATTGATAAATTAATAGATATAACTGGTCATAGGTTATATTCAGTTACTACATACGTATACTCAATGTGTAAATAAAGATTAACTTGTCAGAATTTTGGAATATTTTATATTGAAATTAAATAATTTAATTTGTAATAATAATTTTGTTGTAAAATTTATAGCTATCTCAATAGTGTTTATTTTGGGATATACTACAAAGATTTAGCATCTTACTGTGTATTGATAAGATTCTGCTATATTAATTGGAGATATCACTGACAATAATTTTATACTGCTATTAATTATTAATATTCATAATTACAATGCGTAACACGTTGGTGGCAATTGCTGCTGATAAATACACCAACATTACTAGAAGACACTTCTGTGACGTATCAAGATTATTGGAGGCACTGCTGTAGACCATTACATCTTTATCACAATTATATTATATATATTTTGAAGTAAGTAGAAATTATTATTTAAAAAATTTATTATAAAAAAAATATTTTTTAGTGATATTTTCAAACAAAATTTTTTTTTGTTAAAATTGTATTAGCGTTTTAAATTAACTAACTACTAAGCTAAAATCACAATGTCTATCACTAGAAGTGACTTAAATGAACCTATACACACTATTGAAATGTCCCCCAAAACTCCTCATTACTAAGGCTGACTCCCTTAAAATGGACGCTATTGACCACATCAAAAATAGATTTAATATTTCAGGTGAATTAAACGATTTTATTGATATGCTTACCACTAAGGCCAAAAATATTGCTATTGATAATAGAATGTGGAACGAAACAAGTGAATATTTTCAAAAATTATTAAAAATTAATCAATGCAAGTGTTCTAAAAAATGGGATGAGAAAATAATCAAATTTTGGCCATTGATAAAATGCATTTATGATGAACTGTCCACTCACCTTATAGAAAAGGAATGGCAATTACAGCAGCTAAGAGATGAAATTCGCTCATCACGCAAATGTGAAGAAAATTTAGAAATAGCCCAAAATGAAATCGTTACACTTAAACAAGACATGGCCACCTTAGATAAACATAACCAAAAATTAATTACTAAAATAAAAAGCTTAAATGAGCAACTCAGCAATAATAAGCCCCCCTCCATAGTGATGAAAATAATACAGAGATTAATAAATCCTTAAAATAATTTTTGAGAAGTGAGATACAAGGTATAAGGGAAGAAATTAAACAAAGGACCCCAGATGTCTCTGAAATAAACTTCCCACATAGGCAGTCACCTAAGGGTTTAAATGCAGGTACTGTCTACACTTCAGAGGGAGAGGACAGTTGTTATAGTGAGTCAGAGGGCGGAGCCAGCTACCCAGATAGCCATTATAATAATAATACACATAAGGGATCTCCCCATAGTAAAAATAGGACAGATAGGGGGAGCTCCAGCCCTAATAATAAGGCCCCTGGGAGAACCCAAAATGTACTGCATAAGGTGCATGACACCCCTCAGGTAATTAAATTCTTAAGCAATGCAGTACCTGCATTCTCCAAAAGGGGGACCACTTCTATAATTGATCACTTAGAAGCCTATGAAAATGCTTTATTTATACTAAATATTAATAGTTAGTCTAAAATTAATTTTCTGCCATGGGTATTTAATGGTAAACACCTGACATTATTTGCTTCACTAAAGGACATGAATATCCATTCCTGGAGTGAAACAAAGCAGCAGTGCAAAAGGGAGTTCGGAAAATATTGCATTGCCACTGCAGCAAAAGCGACTGTATACGATTTGAAATGTGGCCCCAACCAAAGCCCAATCAATTTTTTTTCTACACTAAAAGGGACTTACAGTATGGCCGAAAACAATCCCAAATTTGAAAGCTCAGAGTTTGTAAATTTATTTTATGAAGCCTTGCCCTCACACATCTGGCTAGAGACTTTGATAACTGTTTATTGGATTGACTGATCAGAGAGAGAACAAAGTTATACTCCATTCAGCAGTCCAGTGAACAGAGGGTTAAAAGAGAAACAATGCCTAATCCTACAATTGTGGCAGAAACTAGGGTGTCACCTAGCCCCCTTAATTTTGAATCCAAAAAGTAAACTTATGTGGAAGGTGCCAGAGGAAACCGGCCTTCCCCACAAAGTTTTAAGGTCTGCCCCTCCCCCACCAAGGGCTGAGGCGCAGAATCTGCAGCCCTATAGAAGGGAATATACTCAAAATGGGGGACATACCCAAATAAATAGATATCCCCAAAGAGACGAATACCCACAAGGTAATCGGTATCCCTGTAGAAATAGATACCATAAGTGGCACAGATACTCTCAGGATAACCAGACACCCCAATTAAATAGTGCACCCCAGGATATTAACACCAGACAAGTTGAACCCCAAAGACAACTGCGTCAAGATAGATACAATAGCTATTATTCTGAGGGATCACAGGGATCCAGGAATCACTACCTTGGGGCATCAAAAAAATCGGCCCATGGGTAGAAATAATTTGTACAATCAAGTGGGTCAAGTTAGTACACAGTTAAATAAATTATTTGAACAATTTGCTAATATGTGTCAAGCTCTTACGGCTCAGCAACCTAATAATCCTTTTTAGGGGTACCGCCATTGGCCAACTATGCACCACAGTCATAAGTTCTTAGACATATATAAAACATATTATGTTTTAAAAGGCTTGCATCGAGTGATCAATTGTGGCAGAAACTAGGGTGTCACCTAGCCCCCTTAATTTTGAATCCAAAAAGTAAACTTATGTGGAAGTGGCCAGAGGAAACCGGCCTTCCCCACAAAGTTTTAAGGTCTGCCCCTCCCCCACCAAGGGCTGAGGCGCAGAATCTGCAGCCCGATAGAAGGGAATATACTCAAAATGGGGGACATACCCAAATAAATAGATACCCCCAAAGAGACGAATACCCACAAGGTAATCGGTATCTCTGTAGAAATAGATACCATAAGTGGCGCAAATACTCTCAGGATAACCAGACACCCCAATTAAATAGTGCACCCCAGGATATTAACACCAGACAAGTTGAACCCCAAAGACAACTGCGTCAAGATAGATACAATAGCTATTATTCTGAGGGATCACAGGGATCCAGGAATCACTACCTTGGGGCATCAAAAAAATCGGCCCATGGGTAGAAATAATTTGTACAATCAAGTGGGTCAAGTTAGTACACAGTTAAATAAATTATTTGAACAATTTGCTAATATGTGTCAAGCTCTTACTGCTCAGCAACCTAATAATCCTTTTTAGGGGTACCGCCATGGGCCAACTATGCACCACAGTCATAAGTTCTTAGACATATATAAAACATATTATGTTTTAAAAGGCTTGCATCAAGTGATCAATTGTGGCAGAAACTAGGGTGTCACCTAGCCCCCTTAATTTTGAATCCAAAAAGTAAACTTATGTGGAAGTGGCCAGAGGAAACCGGCCTTCCCCACAAAGTTTTAAGGTCTGCCCCTCCCCCACCAAGGGCTGAGGCGCAGAATCTGCAGCCCGATAGAAGGGAATATACTCAAAATGGGGGACATACCCAAATAAATAGATACCCCCAAAGAGACGAATACCCACAAGGTAATCGGTATCCCTGTAGAAATAGATACCATAAGTGGCACAGATACTCTCAGGATAACCAGACACCCCAATTAAATAGTGCACCCCAGGATATTAACACCAGACAAGTTGAACCCCAAAGACAACTGCGTCAAGATAGATACAATAGCTATTATTCTGAGGGATCACGGGGATCCAGGAATCACTACCTTGGGGCATCAAAAAAATCATCCCATGGGTAGAAATAATTTGTACAATCAAGTGGGTCAAGTTAGTACACAGTTAAATAAATTATTTGAACAATTTGCTAATATATGTCAAGCTCTTACGGCTCAGCAACCTAATAATCCTTTTTAGGGGTACCGCCATTGGCCAACTATGCACTACAGTCATAAGTTCTTAGACATATATAAAACATATTATGTTTTAAAAGGCTTGCATCGAGTGATCAAGGATCCACATATATTGAGTGTGGTAACTATTATGGAAGGACGTTTTCCTTTTCCTACAAGAATATTTTATTTCAGGGGACTTTTAGATATATGTTCACCTTTGTTTGCATTTATATACTGGATGTCTTACATCAGCACTTATATATGTTTGGGGGTCTTTTCCTCTGAAAAAGACCCCCAAATAAATTTATCAGACACAAATATCCACTGTTTTTGTGTTGATTTCTATCAGTATATATGGCTTTTTTTATATGTAGCCATTTTTTCTAATTACATTTTGAGCCGAGTGCTTTATTCAAAGTACTTCTTTTTCTTTCTTTCTTTCTTTCTTTCTTTCTTTCTTTCTTTCTTTCTTTCTTTCTTTCTTTCTTTCTTTCTTTCTTTCTTTCTTTCTTTCTTTCTTTCTTTCTTTCTTTCTTTCTTTCTTTCTTTCTTTCTTTCTTTCTTTCTTTCTTTCTTTCTTCTAAGATTACTTTAGCACCTGTCCATAAAGGACTTATTGCCTACCTGCAATATACCAGTGCATTGTACGTATTGTAATTTTCTGAACAACAGAATGAGCCTAACCTGGTACAATGGAATCAGGATTCTCCTAGTGAGGACATGATCACTAGTCAAAAAGAAGACCCCATTATAGGATTCTTCTTTAAACACATACCTCAACATTTACTGTACCAGAATTTAATAAATTCCGCTACTAAACTTAATGAAGCATCTGCAATATACTTTTGCATTTGCCCAAAGGAACATGGAGAAGGCCGCAGCTGCTGCTAAAACTTATCATGACCTTAAGAATTCCAAAAAGGAATATGAAATCAATGATAAAATTTATCCTTATAACTTTGGAAGGGATCAGGTTAAGGAGAAGAAGTTTCTTCCATCATGGAATAGTCCTTTTGTAATTACTGACAAAATATCTCCAGTTGCCTATAAAATTAGGATCCCTAAAAATGATACATTCATGGATAAATGGGTCAATATTAATCAGTTGTGAGCATACCATCCTAGGTCCCAACTACAATTCATAGAGGGAGAATGAAAGTTAATTTCTACAAGTACACTAATGAAGTACTGTAGTTAAAGCATAGATAAGAGATCTAGCCAAAGAACATAAATTTGAGGATTCAAAAACAACGGATTCTCTTCATAGTAAGACTGTCTATAATGCATCAACTGTCAGTACACTCACTAATTACCACTGGATATCAGTCCATTCCAATACATGTTTCCAACATCTTAAAATGGAAAGGGGGTTTTATGTCAGGGTATTGCTGAGTGACATTAAATAAGATATATATATGTATATATATATATATATATATATATATATATATATATATATATATATATATATATATATATATACAGTATATACACACATATATATGTGTACATGTATATACATTCATTTGTATCTGCAGTTCTGATGTCATAAATTGACACAAACCCCACTTACTGATTTAGCATACATTTCAGATTGCCTTACTGAGTAAGATACACCTCACAGACAGGATGTCTCAAATTTCAAAGGTACCTTTGAACCACTGTTTAAGAGAAGTATTTCCTATCAGATCACTAGACCCCCTGTGAGGACAGCAGACGTTCAGTCTAAACCGACATTTGAAGCTAGCAAAATCTCAGGAGGGTAATTTATTTAACACAGGCAAATGGTGGGACAAAGAATTACCTTTTCAAGTCCCAATACATAATAAAATGTCTGGAGTCTTATAGGCATCTGAAAACAAATTGGGATTTTAAATAACCTATATTATAAATTTTCAAATGTTTCATTTGTACATCAATTATATATATATATATATATATATATATATATATATATATATATATATATATATATGGATTCTGAGGGATATCTCATGTCTCACACATGTTGCACTATAAATACTTTAAATACCGTTAATTATGAAGTGAAATTAATACATATCTGTATTGATATTTAAGATGTTTAACAAATTATTTCTCGATGAATTGCAGTTCATTATAAACATCTGATAAACCAAGGAGGTTCCAAATATGACTGGCATATACTGGTATATAAAAGCCTATGTAATTTGTGCTATGAATTGTATCATATAGTTTTATGCACTCAATATTAAAGTGATATCTGCAGATATACAATATATTCCTATTAAATGAAATAATATAAATATATATTTATCTATAGTGATATTGGTTCCAACAGAATTCTGTTTAGGTACATATGGAATATGGAAAAATGACTCTTAAGCACATCTCTTAAAATATTATAAGTAGAATTGTGAGGAAGAATACATCAGATAGTTATATTCATATTATGTGTATTATACATGTATATATTTGAGAGATATCAGAATACCCCATGTTTGGTATTGAAATATACATACTCAGTCAAATTAAATACTACCCTATCAAATTGACCAAATAGTTTATTGAGATAGAAAATATAAGTGTATTAAATGAACACTTTAAAAATATATGAGAAAATATATTTTTCTGTAGTATTTACTAATGAAACTGCATTCCGTTGCCTTTTGTTCCCCCGGTGTCCAGTGCGAGAATTGCAGCCAAAGGTATCCAATTAAGGAAATTGGATTACAAAGTGGCATTCCCAGTAGCCAATGAGAGTTAAGAGCGTACACAGATTCTATTGGGTGATTAAGAAATGGGGAGGAGTTTGGTCTCAGACAAAAACTCATTGGACAGGTAGAGAAGGGCTTGCTACCTCGTTTGGTGACTTACTAACTGACCCTTGCTGTACAGTCTTTGTAAGAAAAACCTGTTGAAATCCTCTTTCTGATAAGAGATTATTGGGCTTAATTCTCTTCCAAAATTGGTGCAATATTTTCCCACGTATGACAATCTGAGTAATCTTGGAGAGTGAACTCTCATTGGTAAAGTATATGCGATTGTTAATTATATTTTAATATTTTAAATTAAAGGTATTCTATAGCTATAGTGAAATTGTAGCTGTGATTTAAAAGGCTATTTTGTATTTATAAATTAACATTGCATAGACTAGGGTAGCAATAATCATATTCAAAATTAGCGGCTAGATTGCGAGTTTTGCGTTATGAGGGGTGCGGTGCTAAATTGCAATTTATTGTCACCACTCACTTCCCTACAGTGCTGGTATTACAGGTTTACAAAAACCCGGCGTTAGCAGGCAAGAAGTGAGCGTAAAGCAAAACTGAGCTCCATACCGCACTCCAATACCTGCACTGCTGAAAGCTGCGGTGAGCTGGTTTTACGTGCTTGTGCACAATTTCCCGATTGACATCAATGGGGAGAGCTGGCTAAAAAAAAAATTCTAACACCTGCAAAAAAGCAGCGTAAAGCTCTGTAACGCAGCCCCATTGATTCCTAAGGGGAAATTACATTTATGTTTACACCCAACACCCTAACTCAAACCCCAAGTCTAAACACCCCTAATCTTATACTTATTAACCCCTAATCTGCCGCCCCCTAACATCGCCGACACCTACATTATACTTATTAACCCCTAATCTGCTACTCTGGACATTGCCGCCACTATAATAAACATATTAACCCCTAAACCACCGCACTCCCGCATCACAAACACTAGTTAAATATTATTAACCCCCTAATCTGCCACCCCTAACATGGCTGCAACCCACCTACATTTATTAACCCCTAATCTGCCTCCCCCAATGTCGCCACTATACTAAATTCATTAACCCCTAAACCTAAGCCTAACCCAAACACCCCCTAACTTAAATATAATTAAAATGAATCTAAATAAAAATGATTACCTAAATAGCCTATTTAAAACTAAATACTTACCTGTAAAATAAACCCTAAGATAGCTACAATATTACTAATAATTACATTGTATCTATCTTAGGTTTTATTTCTATTTTACAGGCAAGTTTGTATTTATTTTAACTAGGTAGAATAGTTAGTAAATAGTTATTAACTATTTACTAACTACCCAGCTGAAATAAATACAAATGTACCTGTAAAATAAAACCTAACCTGTTTTACACTAACACCTAATATTACACTACAATTAAATCAATTGGAACAGCCAATAGAGTGCAAGCTCAATCCTATTGGCTGATTGGATCAGTAACTATTAGTTATATTGTAGCTTGCTTAGGGTTTATTTTACAGGTAAGTATTTAGTTTTAAATAGGAATTATTTAGGTAATGATAGTAGATTTTATTTAAATTTATTTTAATTATATTTAAGTTAGGGGGTGTTAGGGTTAGAGTTAGACTTAGGTTTAGTGGTTAATAAATTTAGTATAGTGGTGGCAACGTTGGGGGCGGCAGACTAGGGGTTAATAAATGTAGGTAGGTGGCGGAGATGTTAGGGGTGGCAGATTCGCGGTTTAGGGGTTAATATGTTTATTATAGGGGTGGCGATGTCCGCAGCAGCAGATTAGGGGTTAAAAAACTTATTTTAGTGTTTGCAATGCGGGAGGGCCTCAGTTTAGGGGTTAAAAGGTAGTTTATGGGTACTTTTTAGCACTTTAGTTATAGGTTTTATGCTACAGCTTTGTAGCGTAAAACCCATAACTACTGACTTTAGATGGCGGTACGAATCTTGTCGGTATAGGCTGTACCGCTCACTTTTTTTTTAATCTATATAATAAAAATTAATTAAAGTGAAGAACATAGGAATGTAAAATAGGTGTAATATGCTCCAGGGTTCACGATTTAGGTCTAATGTGGTCAGGTTAGCGCACATGAAAACTTACTAACCTTAAGGCTCGTTCTTGAAATATTAAATATAAAACATTAAATATTAATAATAATTACTAATAATTATTACAGATACTGTAAAATATTCAAAAGAATCCATAGAATATATTTTTTTCAGTTTGTATAATATTTCTTTAATAGTTATTATTAATATTTTAAAATATTTTATATTTAATATTTCAAGAACGCGTTAGGTTAGCGTGCAAGTGATAGGTGTTTGGTTATACTTCTGCACTCTTCATTGAAGTCTATGGGGAGAATTTGTTAATAGATTGTAATATTCTAAGTGCTTTGGTTAGTGCACATCAGGGTTTTACTCGCACACAAAAATTTTACTTTCAACTTGTAAAAGTTTTGGATAAGGAAACTTTTAATGGAAATTTTTATGCAGGTTTTGACTTTATAAAATTATTGATTTGTTAAGTATTATTTTCATGAGTATAGATTTTTAGGTCCCAACCCTAGGGTATACATATATCTTTTAAGCTTTTTGATGTACTTTTAATTGCATTTAAAAATACTACTGTTTTTTGAGTTTCAATACTCTATAACTTGGATACCTCTGCCACAAACTAGTTATTTGTAGCGCACGCTGTAGTGTGATACTTAATGCTTGTGTTTAGTGAAAGATTTGAAGGGATAGTATTTTTTACATTTTTAGTGCTGGGGGTTAATAAAAACTATTAGCACCAGGTAGTAACTTTTTTCTTATAGATCAACAATGGTTTGTATGCAAAGGACTTATAATAAATTGTATCGGTCTAGAAGACCCTTAGATAAAGTAGTGCCTTTGAGACCTGGTTGTTATATGTGACGTATTTCCATGCACGCTAAGTCCAAGTTTTGTGAAAAAGTTTTGAAAGCTAATCTCTTATACAAAATGGTCACAAAGGTGCAGTCTCGTTTAAGGGTCTCGTGGGTAGATACAATGTAGCAAGGCAGTAGATTCACAATTTACATTTTAAAAGTTAAAGAAAGTCACTTAAGTAAAAAATAAAGTTTTATGATTAAGATAAAGCATGTAATTTAAAAAAAAAAATGATATATACTTCCATTATCAAAACGTGTACATTCCTTTTATATGCACACTTTCTGAGGCTCCAGCTCATATTAAGCATGTGCAGAAGTGCACAATATATACATATATATGCATTCACTTATTGGCTGATGGCTGTCACATGATTCAGGGGGAAGGAAAAATTGGATTAACTGAAATTTGCCCAAAAACATTCTACTGTTCATTTCAAATTCAAAGTAAGTGCTATTGCATTGTTTTATTATTGAGTGTTTATCAATTATTCAAACATATTGTATTTAAGGGTCTTGTAATCCTTTTGCATAGCAACCAGTAGTAGCTATCTTTTCGTTTCAGTTCATGCCAAAATGGAAACAGTAATTTAACAAAAAATAAATGTAAATATTGTCAAAAACAATACTTGTGTAAGTTTAAATGTGATCATATAGTGATAGAATCATGGTACATAGTCTGCCTATCCTGACAACATAAAATATGCATTTAGATGGATTAGCAGTGATGCTGATGGAAACTGATTTCACTAGCTTACTATGAAAGTCACGATTGTGCGATCACCAATGTATTACATTGTGAGCACAGTGTATTAGATCATGGAATTAGCTTACTTTTTTTTTAACATGACACCGTTGGGGCTCCGTATTAAATAGAGCATTTCTGTAACCTTAAGAAGTGTGAATGGGCTATTGTATTAGTCAGTTTCAGATGACCTCCTAGTTTCTATTTCAAAAATAGGTGCTTAACACACGGAAAAGTCTTTTCAGTTGAAAATTCATAAGCAGCTGCAGGCTTTTAACATACAAAACGATATTGTGATGTGATCACTCAAGAAACTCAGCAACCAATTTGGTCGGAAAGCAAAAAGCCTTTTTGGGAGCAAATCAAATCCTTTGTGGGAATTTTAATTAAGAAAAAAAAAAATTTCAAATGGTAAAAAGAATACATATGTCTATGAACTACATGCTTATGAACTACAACATTATAATGACACTTATTTTAACATCTAAATGCTCTATCTACACTCTCATTTAATTTGTGTCAATTTCTCTAATTAGACTTTTGTTTTAGCAGGACCTTAAGGCCTTAAGGATTTGTTTTATTGTACTATAGCCCTTGCATTAGTTCTCAGTATATGTACTGTAATGGCTATAATGCGTTAAACAACATACTAAACATAACTATAACCCCATAAGACTGATAAAACAAGTGTATTTTCAATAGAATAATACTTTGCAACTGTTGACAATGTGTACTACTTTAATTACATTGATTTATTTACTTTATATTACAGGGTTGTGGCTACAAAGATATTTATTGTAAAAGATCAATCTTGTAAGCTTAATTATAGATATGAAGAGCATAACTTTGTATTCAATAAAGTATAAAAAAAAACTTTAAATTGAAAAAATGAAAAAAGAACAAATTAATCTATGTCATACTTTTAAATTAAAGCAACAAATTCAGATGAAAAAAAACCCATATGCAGCAGATATTTGCAATGTTCATACTGCTTCTAAATTACATTATTCTCTAGTAAAAAAATAAATATAATAGTAATAAAACCTGCAAGCTGTTTATCAGATGTTGGCAATCTGTGTATAGAGTCAAGGCTGCTGTAAATACATAAATAAATGTAGTATCCAAGTAAGAGTGTTTATTTTTCAGTTCATATGTTGGCTTTCGTAATTTAAAGTCGGATAAAAAGTGTATAATGTTGTGTATTGTAACCATTGATCCATTCCACTTTATCACCTGTTAAACTAACAGAAATTATTAATCTCATTTGTTTCAAATGTTCAGCATGTGTAATGATTGGAATAACATGTTCAGGCAATATAAAAAAAAACAGCACAGCTATTTAACATACAAAATCTCTCTCGTCCTTTCCACCTCACTGGGAAATTAATCAGCGCTATTGTCTTCTCTTTACATCGTTTTTCTACAGTGAAAACGTGTTACTCATATTTTCAGTATAAGTGATGAAACAACAGGCAAAATTAGCAAATAAAAGTAAAGGAGTTGTTTGCAAACAGGTAAATACACTCCATGAATTAAAATGGACCACTGGGGAGACATCAAAGGGGAGAAATTGTACAATAATCCTTTAAAAATGTTTAAACCATTTACTGCTCCATTTCAAATTAATGTGCCAAATACATTTTAAGCCTTTTGCACTCATTACATTGAAGCGTCTAATTTTTTATTCTATTTTATGTGAGGCTCCCACAACATACTTTGGTTATGTCAAAAGACTAGGTCATTTCCCATTTCAAATGAATGATAATCACTAATACATGTTGGTTAAACAAAGGGGGAAATGACAGCAGTTTAGCTGTTGCTTCAGATGATCACAATTTTATGGCAGACTCGCTTTTCAAATTAGGGGGTCACGTCTGTACTGCTCACTACTAAAAAAGAGGAAGTGTGGGAGTACGGTCCAGTACAGTTGGCTACTGCCCATGGTAGGAGCAGTCATAGGATATTGTAGCTACCTGTGTCATATTCCCCCTATAGAAAGTAATAACTATTGCTATTTTTTGTGACCTGCTATACAACTAGTGTTGCCACCCAGCTGGTATTTTACTAAAATGGTCGTTATTTTTATGGTTCATGCAAATGTAGAAAATAAAGAATAAATATTGAAACAAAACACCTGTCAAAGTGAAACTTCTTCTGAGTGTGTTGGATACTAATTATAAACAAATGACCATTTAACATCAGCCCTAGCAACTTTAGTTGTTGAGTTATGCTGTCTAATTATTTATTCAAGTTTATGTTAATGAGCATGGATAGTATTTTTTTTTTTTTTTCAAGAAAGATGACAACCCTATATACAACTTGAGTCTTTCGATTTATGAAGCAGCGGATTCTGCTTCCAGGCGGACCTGAAGTGGAAGTTAAGAAGCAGCGGTCTTAAAACCGCTGCTCCTTAACTTGTCCGCCACCTCTGAGCAATCAGCCCGATCGGATATGATTGTGTTGATTGACACCCCCTGCTAGCGGCCAATTGGCCGTGAATGTGCAGGGGGCGGTTTTGCAAAAGCATTTAATGAGAAATGCTTGTGCAATGATAAATGCCGACAGCGCATGCCGTCGGCATTTATCGATGTGCGGCGGACATAATCCACTACAGTGGATCATGTCCGTCCACACAATAATAAATTAGCCCCTTTGAGTAACTTGTCATTCATAGAGACAGTTCTACAACATTGTTGTACAGCTGTAGCTATCAGTAAAAAAAACATAGGATCTTGGGCCTGATAAAGAGCAATTGATTGTTTCTTAATTTTAAAATTTATTATATAATTATTTTTCAATATTCTTTTTATTAAATACAATGCAACTGTGTAATAAAAAAAAATCAACAAAACAAACCTCAAACAAAATATATTTAAAATATGAATTATGTAAAATGCTTTAAATAAATTGCATTTTGCAATTATAATAATGCAAAACACGGCTGCAATGTTTATATAAGTTGGTGAAATAGAGTGAACAGGGGCAGCTGTGTTGGACATGTGGTCCCAGAAGGCTGATTGTCATATGGTACCATATGTACATACACACACAACGTATGTAGTCTGGGTTTCCTCCTTGCAAACACAAAAAGACTCATGTTATTAAATAGTACTGAATGTCTAGCTAGTGAAGGTGAAAGTGGTACAATACTGATTACGGTAAAAGATATTGATGTCTATGAACATTTAATCTCAAATGGCTAAATAAATGTAATGTTTCCACTTAGTATTTGTTTAGTACTTGGTCATCATTTTCCAGAATAAGTTCAATGACTGCCTTCCAAACAGATCTGCAAACAAAGAAATGGAAGGAAAATATTGACAATTTGAAAATCAGGATTACCTTGTCTGCAATGTCCCTTGAAAAGCAATACTAGCTTATACAAACACATATAATAGTGTGGTGTCTCTGGCTTCATTCTGCATTGATTCCCATTGTAAAAAAACCTTCAACAGTCACAGAAAAGCTAAACGTTGTAGGCAGATGAAATTCATAAACCAGATAATGCAAAACTGTATTATATGGGGGTTGCTAGTAAGAAATGCTAGTACTGAAGTCTGGTTATTATTTTTATTTTCTTATTTTTAAAAGTATATAGTACCATGACTCTATAACTACTGCCTGTGCTAGTCATACATTGCATATTTTATCACCTTTATGTCTGCCCATTATGTTAAAAGTAAGTTTAACAAGCTCAGGCCCGTATATCTTTCTTATTATTTGCTAATGGTTTTATTTAATTTTTGATTTTTTGATTTTGCTTGAATGACCCTTAGCTGAAATGTCCATAAATGCACCCTCCCCATTCCTTAACTTTTTTGCAGGCCCATCTGACCCTAATATATCTCTCTCCCTCAACCTGATTTAAAATATATCCTGCCCCAGACTTGCAAGCAAATACACTGACTTCCACTCAACTGTTACACTGCCCTCTGCTAACAAACAGGTTGCCTTCTGGAAAACAGTCCTAAAAACAATCCTAAAAATAATAGTTCTTGCTCACTGTTTAAGACTTTGCAGCTAATGCAATTAATCTCCTCCCCAACTCACATAAACATTAAAAGCCATAAGCACACCCTGCACGATTGGATCCTCTCCACTTTTCCTGACCGAATCCAGGAGGCAGGTGTTCTCCCTAACAGTTTCAGTGACCACTGCTTAGTGTACTGCATGCACAAAATAAAAGCCACTAAATCCTCTCCCAAGGTTAAAATCACCAGGTCCTTCAAAAAATTTAATCTTCAATCATTTCTAAATTACATCAAGAACCTCCCCTGGCACAGATTAAACCTAATCCCAAATATAGACTCTGCAGCTGAATTCTTTAAGTCCGAACTCCTACAAGTCTGAAATTTGCATGCCCCGCTGCGTAAGGTGAAAATAAAAGGAGCACATATGAATTGGATCACAGCTTACCTCATTCAAATGTACCAGTTTCGAGATTCATTGTGGTCAAAGTTCAAGCATACTGGCTCTATGAACGATCATGTGTATATAGACAATGGCAAAATATATGCACTAAACAAATAAAAATCTGTGAAAATCTGAACAATAACTTATCAAACCCTAGAAAGTTTTGGAAAATCATAAATAACTTAAGCACTCCCCTAATCCACTCCCAACCCTCCACTGTCAAAGTGGACAACCAAACCCTGCAACTTCCCTTAGAAGTAACAAATGCCTTTAACAAATATTTTGTCAGATGCTCCACCACCCTGATTGACAAACTAATAAATGACACACATCCTGAAACTACAAATGTGGATCAGGCCCCACTAAATCTGCAAAGACCCAATTTAGAAAAGTTAAATTTTAGACCCGTACCCATCAGTGTCGTTAAAAAACACCTTAATAATCTAAAAATGAAAAACTAGTCGGAACTTGATCAAATTCAAGCAATGCTGTTGAAGCTCAGCGCGCCAGCAATTGCTAAACCTGTCACAACCCTAATTAACAAATCCTTGGTGTCTGGATACATACCCAAACTTTGGAAGACTGCAAGAGTAGTGCCTATCCATAAAAGTGGTGAGATAACCTTGGTTTCTAATTATCGTCCAATATCATTGCTCCCAGTATTATCAAAAATCTTAGAAAAGTGCGTCCATACGCAACTATGTGAGTATTACCAACAATCTAGCTATATGACCCCTTATCAATCAGGTTTTCGCCCGAACCACTCCAATACAAACAATCACAATTTGTCTCCATTTCTGACAGCAACTCCCTCTCCCAGTCACGTTTGGTGTTTCCCAAGGTTCCATTCTCGGCCCCCTACTATTCACATTATTTATAAATGATCTGCCAAATGTCTGCAAATCCTCCACTGTACACATGTACGCAGACGACACGTAATCTATGCAAGCAAATCCGATCTGCCGCAGCTTGAGGCAGTGCTCCAAGACCAGTTCACAGAGGTAGAAAAGATGATCTCAAAAAACAAACTCTTCCTAAACACTGACAAAACTGTCACGGTTTGGAACGGTACCTAAATTACACAAACTACAAAATTGCCATCTAGGCATCAAAACAAAATCAAATTGCACACTGACCGCAGTCCACTCTTTCAAATACTTGGGTATGTTGTTAGACCCCAATCTATCTTTTGTCCTCCACATAGAAAAACTTGCATCTAAACTCTATCCAAAACTAGGTGCCCTGTACAAAAACAAATACTGCCACAGCCCTACAATAAAGGAAAAGATTGTACAGCAAATGCTGATGCCAATCAGTGATTATGAGGATGTAGTATATGCACCTGCACCACTAACTCACCTTAATAAACTTAATACATTGTATAACTCGTTCTGCCGCTTTGTGCTACAATGTAACTACAGGACCCACCATTGTGACATGCTAAAAGAACTAAACTGGCCAGACGCACCCTCCATCTTTCCAGCCTTGTGTTTAAGAGCTTTTCTGGGAAGCTCCCACCCTACCTGAGTAGAATGCTCTCCCCGGCTGTTCCCACCACCTATAACCTTCGATCCAGTACCAGCACATTATTTAACTTGCCTCAATATAAAAAGAAAGCAGCTCGATCCTCCTTTTCTTACAGAGCACCACAATTATGAAACGACCTCCTGCACACTTTAAAACCTTCCCCAAGCCTAAAATCCTTTAAGAGATCCCTCTCTACATATCTCAAAACAGAATGCACCTGTCATGGTTGATTATATATTTCCTACCTGTTCTATGTTAAATTTTGCATGTATTAATTAGAGAGTTCATCTGCACTCTCACAAAGAAATGCGACAGCAACCAAGGTGCTGGTAATGGAATAATGGAGGAAACAGACTGACCGCACTCGCTTTATTTAGCGACCAAAAAACTTGTTTTATTTCATGAGTGACGTTTTGGGGAGTAAAATCAATTCCTCAGACATAGGGGTAGATTTATCAAACAGCGGATGCTGCAATCTACCCTAGAAGTTTCAGGTCTGCCTGAAACTTAAGTAAAGAAGCAGTGGTCGTAAAACCGCTGCTCCTTAGCTCATCCTCCATCTCTGAGGTGGCGGACAGCAATAATCTCGATCGGATACAATCATCTCGATCGGGATGATTGACACCCCCTGCTAACGGACAATTGGCCTGCGAATGTGAAGGGGGCGGCATTGCACAAGCATTTCACCAGAAATGCTTCTGCAATTATAAATGCCGACAGCGTTGATAAATCTATCCCTTGGTCTGAGGAAGAGGTTTTGCCCCCTGACACAACAGTTTTTTTTGTTTGCTAAATCCAGACAGTATAGTCAGTCTGTTTCATACATTATATATTTATATATATATATATATATATATATATATATATTTATATATTTATATATATATATATATATATATATATATATATATATATATATATATATATATATATATATATATATATATATAGTGCAAATGTTGTGTAACGCTCTGGAGTATTTTTTTTTTTTTTAATATTGTGCTTTTTTGTCTTCACATAATATTGAACACTGTACAACCTGAAAATGGAGCACTTTCCCAAACCCACACACCCAAACCCATTTTTGGAGTTTTGCGTGAAATGTCTCAGATTTGGCTTCTTTTTTTCCACTTTTTTGTGTCATACCATTACAAACAAAATAAATAAACATGAGAATGTCTTAACATTCGTAATTGCAACAATTTTCTGGGTGAAGTGGTGCATTATCTGACAGAAATGCAGGGGTGACAATATTTTTGGCCATGACTGTATATATATATATATATATATATATATATATATACATAGGGTATATATATATAATAGTCACATAATATCAGGATTTTAAAATCTTCAAATGTTAATCAAATCTTCATTAAAAAGGTCATATGTCAAAGTTTCGGCTCTTAGTTGAGCCTTTATCAAGACAACATGTCCAAAGGAAAACAAAGAAAGAAACAAAAATCAAGTACAAAACACATACAGCAGTGCAGTCCCAATGCCCACAAACATATATACACATTTCACAAATATAATACATTACATTTTTCAGCTAAAAACAACATAATTAGATAGTCCTACTCAGCCAATCAAAGAAAAAGATAACAACATAGCGAATTATAGAAGTAATATACACGGGGATAGCCCAACCCACTTTGGAAGGACCCTCCAGGTATAGTGAACATATACCAAATAACAATCAGTAAAGGCCAAAGTCACAAAAACATAATGAGCCATAGTGAACAATCAAAAATACCAACACAAATATCACATAGAGCCCATGCTGGGGCCATACATAACAGATACCCCACTTAGGAGATACCAGAGGTGTAGATAGCCCTTAAAGGCAATCAAGTTTAATTTAAATCTCCAAAAAACCTTTATGTGCCATATGCCATACAAAAAGAGTCAAAACATCATAAAATCCGGCAATCTGATGTGAATCTCCACTACATTAAAACCGAGCTGAAGATAAACTGAATCAAATAAAAAAATGTGAACAAAATAGCAAACTACTAACTACAAGTATCCTAATGTGTAACAAAAAAGACATAGGCCTCTATTTAACAAAGTCTGCCGGACCTCGCTGAATGCGGAGAGCAATACGCTCTCCGTATTCAGCATTGCACCAGCAACTCACAAGAGCTGCTGGTGCAATGCCGCCCCCTGCAGACTCGCGGCCAATGGGCCGCCAGCAGGGAGGTGTCAATTAACCCGATCGTACTCGATCGGGTTGATTTCCGGCGATGTCTGTCCGCCTGCTCAGAGCAGAGTCTTTGTGACCGCTGCTTCATAACTGCTGTTTCTGGCGAGTCTGAAGGCTAGCCAGAAACACGTGCCCAGAAGCTCACTACGGCGCTTGTTAAATGGGCGCCATAGTCAGACTGTAAATCTCGACAGTATAAAATATGCAGTGTAGCAAACAAGGATATTATCCTCCTGGAGCAGCAGCAAATCAATAACAGTACAGTGAGACAACAACTATCCAAAGTACATAACACCTGCCCTGTTCATGAAACTCTGAAGGCTCGCACGGAAACAGGGGCATAAAGATCCATTCGGAGCTTGATAATTCGGCCCCTATGTGACTATTCTATGTGACCTGTTCTCTGGATTGCACCCGGGTATTTGAAGATTCCCAATGGTGGAGAGTTTTCAGTTTCAACTAGCTATTTATTCACAGAATTAAGAAATATTTGTAAATTTATCCAAAAAATAAGTTAAAAAAAAGTATATAAAAAAATTAATTGTCACATTCTCCACAAAACTATAGCTTTCTAACTGCAGAAGAAAAAGCTCAAATTGTATTCAATGGCATCCACTGATTCAGCTAAGACCACACATGTATATATTTTGCATTATTTTTGATCATTTTAAGGTTTTTCTCTGCCGCTATGTATGCTATGTTCTAAAATGATGCAATGGAGTAACTCTCATTTGGTATAGCAGAACTGCCCAAATTCTCAACATTGACCCCCAAATATATATATTTCTAAAGTAGACAACCTAAAGTATTGATCTAGGCACATTTCAGTATATTTCATTACACCATTTGGTTCTCTAGGTTCCTCCGTGTTCAGATTTAGCAGACATTTATGGGTTTACTTCTGAAAGAGGATTTTTAGGCGTGTTATGGCAAAGGGTGCAGGGCCCATTTGGTATAGCATAACGGCTGAAATTCTCAGAATTGACCCCAAAACTTTATACAGGTAAAACTCAGAGATATTGCAGGTTCGGTTCCAGACCCCTGCGAATATAACAATAAAATGAGTCACATAACTTTTTTTGTTTCCCAGTGTATAGTAGTCTATTAAAGGGACAGTCTAGTCAAAATGAAACTTTCATGATTCAGATAGGGCATGCAATTTTAAACAACTTTCCAATTTATTTGTATCATCAAATTTTCTTTGTTCTTTTAGTATTCTTTGTTGAAAGCTAAACCTAGGTGGGCTCATATGCTAATTTCTAAGTCCTTGAAGGCCGCCTCTAATCTCAGGGCATTTTGACAGTTTTCACAGCTAGAGGGTGTTAGTTCACGTGTGCCATATAGATAACATTGTACTCACGCACGTGGCGTTACCTAAGAGTCAGCACTGATTGGCTAAAATGCAAGTGTGTCAAAAGAACTCAAATAAGGGGGGAGTCTGCAGATGCTTAGATACAAGGTAATCACAGAGGTAAAAATAATATTAATATAACCATGTTGGTTATGCAAAACTGGGGAATGGGTAATAAAGGATTATCTATCTTTTTAAACAATAAAAAATCTGGAGTAGACTGTCCTTTTAAGTGAGCAATAGTATTATGTCTAAAAAACAATGTACATACCTTCATTAAAATGTATTTTATTGGGGGAACTTCTGGGCGGCGGCCATGATAGGTCACACAATACCACACTGCTCCAGCATTCTAACTATTTTTGACTAATATAATAGCCAAGACGGCTCATTTGTCTGCTACATACCCAGATTCTTCAACCACTACAGTTCCTGCGTCAGATGAGCCTAAAACTACTGTGATAGAGACAACTGTGAGAACCCGGAGCAAACTTTAAGGTTGAGGCCTTTCATTTACCCCCTGGCGAGGCACGCTTGAGTCTTGTTGTTACGCAGCACATAGTGCTGAATGCAAAGTACCTAGAGGGTACTGGTGCTAAACACCCAGAGAGGAATTTACACTTCTACCTACCGGATGGAGTCTAACTATGCCAAATTACACAACCAATTACAGGACCTCCTGAATGAAAATTTCCTGCGTCTCATGTGTGTACATTAGATACAGCTTGGGGTCACGACAGCAACTCAGAATGGCGCCTTTGTACCGATAGCATGGAGAACACTCTACTCGAGTCTGCTGATAGGAGCAAGGATTGGTTACAGCATGACGACCTTGTGTCCCCCTCACGAGCAATTGCCCTCCAAATGAAACAAGCGCAGCAATATGTTTAGACCGCAAAATGGAGATCGTTGCAACAGCCCTATCTATGCCTACCCATTCTCCTTCTGTCCCGAACCCGGATCCCGGGACAGCTATGGACTATTATTCTTTAAGGGATCAGTGCACTGCCATTCAACCAGTCACTATGTTTCTGCAATTAGAAGTGTCACTGCAGAGCAGTGAAAAGAGGTCACCTATTGCAATCGCAATCCTGGTCACGCTTACATCCCGTTTCAGACCCAGTTCCGTGAAGGACATCAGTTGGTGGTCAACTATATGGGGTCTTGTTTATCAAGATTACATACGCCTATTATATGGACTTCCATACAATAAAACTGGTGTGGGCTAGACATTACTATACATATAGTTTAAGGTGGGGAGCATTAAATCTATGCAGTTCCCTGCATGAATGAACAATCAAGACTATACAGACTCTCATAAACACAAATGGGACTTTATCTGTGAAACAACGCACATTTAAAAAGTATTTTGCATCGTAAGGTTGTATTTTATATGCTCTGATATTTGCAAGCTAGATGATAAGTATATTTTCTTTGTACCTAGTAGTAAAGACTGGATAAGGCAGTTATAACAGTACTCTGTGGATGCCTCTTATAAACACAGCTTCTTGTTGGTCATAACTGTGAAAGTGGATTATTTACCTATTTTATATTCACAGAAAAAACTTATCTTTTATTTTCTTCCATGCCAGTTGCATACTGAAGTTATTTCCTATACATGTAGATACTTGTTGGTTACTACACTATAAGTTGAATGCTTGACTAAATATATACCTGCAGGTTAAACATATTTTTAGCATTTCTGATGTATGGCTACCAGTTATCCTCTATATGTTTTGCTGTTTACAACCACTATAGTGGTTTTGTTTTTACCAGTTTGAGATCTCACAAAACTACCTCTTAGTTATAGTAATAGAAACTGAATGTTTATTTAATATATTTCTGCAGGTCAAACATAGAAATGTACCCATCCTGAATAATTCCTATTTATATTTCTATAGCTCCTACTAGACTGAGATTTTATAAGAGGGATAGAGTAGCAATCTATAGATATATCTTGTTAAGGCAGTAATCTACAGAAACTAAGTCCTCACCTAATATATATTTGCAGGACAAATATATTTATTCTCTCCCAACTAGCAGTACTAATCTTATCCAACGTTACTCCTTATTTTAATTTCCCTAGCTACACCTAAGAGTGCTTGCTTCTGGTCCCCCATTAGCATGTCTTAGGGTCTCGCTGTCTAAGGCCTGGATGGCGAGATCCTATCTTTGTTGAGAAACAGGTAGGTGTCTCATATCTGGATTTATGCTTATGATGACTGCCCTAATAATGCTCCTAGCCAAGAAGCTTCAACTCACTTCCAAAATAAGATATGAGCGCAGTGTTGAGTATCTCTTCACTTTTTCTTTGCCTTATACTCCCATTAATAAATTCAAGCCTACACTATACGACTTATAATGGACTACTTAGCTAAGGATATGAGCTGTATTGCCTTACTAGCCAAAGCATACCCCCTGATAAGCTATAGTTTATAATTTACAGGTGCATGTCCCTCAAGACCTACTAATTAACACTATGCCCTTGAAATTAGTTATATCCATGACCCTAACTTTCCATACTCTAGGATATGTGCAATTACCTGTAACCCTATGTAATTGTTTTGATGCAGGAATGTCCCCCATGGTATGGCTCCAGCCATGTTCCTATGCTCTAGACTCCTATGGAAAATCTATTCTACTAGAAAGAACATCTTATTTTTCCCCCTATTTATCTATATAATAAATATACAGTAAAATAAAAGTTAAAATCTGAGGTCTTGATAATGAGGTCCACAAGTGGCCTCCTACCATTGTGGTAACCTTCCACTATTGTTACTTAATACCTTTGATGTGAGGTCCAAGAGTGGCCTCTTAGAAAGATAAGAAGGTTCAAAATTCTTATTGGTATTGCCTTGAATTGTATTTACTCTTTTCTTTTTTCAGCAATTGTCTGTATTATTTACGTTGCTTTGTACAATAAGGATATGTAACTCACACAATGTAGCTTGTTACAAAAAAATTTAGAATTCTGTTGTATATTGCTGCAATCCTTTGTCTGTTTGCCAAATCAGTACCTCAATAAAAATTAAATTTTTTTTTATTATTTTATTGCTAAAAAATGCTCACCATCATCTGAGCCTTCAGTGAGTCATAATATTTTTTTTATATATATACACACACACACACACACACACATATATATATATATATATATATATATATATATATATATATATATATATATATATATATATATATGTGTGTATATGTGCATTTATGTTTATTTATGTGTTTATATGTGTATATAAGTTGAGAAAATGGTGCCGATAGACTTGCTTGACACAGGGTTGCCACTAACCTTCAATTTGTAAAAAGGAGCAATATCTACGAAGCGCAATAAAACAAGGTATGTCTGTATATATTTTTAAAGTAGACAACCCAAGGTATTCATCTAGGCTTATTTTGGTATATTTCATGACACCATTTGGACATCAGATGTATGCAAATGCAATCATATAAAAAATAGTTTTTCACAAACTTTGGGTTTCTCACTGAAATAATTTACAAACACAACTTGTGCAGCCATATAACAAATGGTTGTAAAAGCTTCACTGGGATCCCCATTGTTCAGAAATAGCAGACATGTATGGGCTTTTGGTAGATAAATAAAAGGCCACTAATTGCCACTGTGTATCACAGTTCAGAAAGGGGATTTTTAGATATGTTCAGGCAAAGGGTTATTGCATAACTGCCCAAATAAACTTTATATATTTTAAATAGTGGACAACCCAAGGTATTGATCTAGGCCCATTTTAGTATATTTCATGTTAACACCTGGGAGTATGAGACACATTATGGAAAAGGGTACAGGGCACATTTAGTATGGCATAAAGGCTAGGATTCTCAAAATTGACCCCCTCCCCCCAAAAATAATAATAATAATAATAATAAAAAATAATATTAATAATAATACAAATAATAATAATAAATATATATATATATATATATATATATATATATATATATATATTTTCACAGAGGCTGGTGCACTCGCACAAACAGGTGTCCAGTTGCCAGGATGCTGAATGCAGGTAGAGATAAAGGTAATAGAAGACAGCACTCGCTGTGCTTAAGGAAAAGCAATAGAAGCTTTTATTTACGTGACGCTTCGGGGACAGCTACCCTTCATCAGACGTCTGATGAAGGGGAGCTGTCCCCAAAACGTCACGTAAATAAAAGCTTCTATTGCTTATCCTTAAGCCCAGCGAGTGCTGTCTTCTATTACCTTTATATATATATATATATATATATATATATATATATATATATATATATATATATATATATATATATATATATATATATAACTTCAATAGCACGTGTTCCAGCACTCCAACTTTGGTAGTTAATACAGGACCTGGGTGCAATCCTCTATGATAATGTAGATAAGAACTCAGAAAGGGAGGGCACTCTCAGGATTTGTGTAAATTGCATAACAGCAAATAGAATTTCATTTATTATTCACAGTATCAACATAGTAAAGTTGATCTGTTTCCCCGGTGTGTTGAACACGGCACATTATGCCGATTTGAGCTTTCTGCTTGTCCTGATGAAGGCTTCTATGTAAGCCGAAACGTCGACTTACGACTTTACTATGTTGATACTATGAATAATAAATGAAATTTGCTGTTATGCAATTTACACAAATCCTAAGAGTGCCCTCCCTTTCTGAGTTCTTATATATATATATATATATATATATATATATATTTAGCAGACAACTCAAAGAATTCATCTAGGCTCGTTTTGGTATATTTTGTAACACAATTTGGACATCAGATGTGAGCAGATATGATCATATACAAAAATCGTTTTTCACAAACTGGGATTCTCACTGACAATTTTTACCATTGCTTTTAGTGATCAGATTATCAGAAGGCCGCTATTTGCACCTGCACACCACACTTCGAAAAGAGGATTTTTAGAAATGTTGTGGCAAAGGGTGAAGGGCCCATTTAAAATGACATAACAGCTGGAATTCCCGAAATTGACCCCAAAAACTATATATGTATTGATCTAGGCCCATTTTTTACACCTTCTACTGGAAAATCTCACTCGTTGTTGGGTTTATCTGCACCAGAGCGCCTCTTCTTTTTTTGTATTTTCCAGGACGAAGTTTAGGCCCATTTTGTCATATGATGAGTTTGCCGTAAAATGTGTGCCTAATGGGATCATATAAAAGAAAACATTAACATTTTCAGAAACTTTGGGTTTCTCAATTAAATTATTTACACACAAGTTGTGCAGTCATAAGACAAATGCTTCCAAAAGCATCTCTATGATCCCTTGGGTTCAGAATTAGCAGATATATATGGGTTTACTATTACTTTTGATTATCAAAAGGCCGGTAATTGTACATGCGCAACACACTCCTGAAAGAGGATATCTAGACATGTTATGGCAAAGGTGCAGGGCCCACTTGAAATAGCAGAATGGCTGGAATTCTCAAAATTGACCCTCAAAATTATATATATGTATATTTGTAAAGTAGACAACCCAAGGTATTGATCTAGGTACATTTTGGCATATTTCATGTGACCAGTTTGCAGTAAAATGTGTGCCTAATGCGATCATATATAAAAAAAAGTAATTAATGTTTCAAAAACTTTGGGCTTCTCACTAAAATTATTTACATACAACTTATGCAGTATTATGCTTTGTTCATAATTAGCATAAATTGGACAAAACCCATGACCTACCCACAGTGGCACCCCACCCATCACCGTCTCACAGGATAAAGGGGCTTCTTTTGGCATTGCCGGATACCCACATGTCTCTATGGTTGGCCTTGGATATTATTAAGGTAGCTGACCTATATGAAGGGACTCAGCTACTCTCCTACCAAGCTTTTCTTCAGAAATATAATCCGCCTCTACTTTTACATTTCGAGTTTTGGAGAATAAGGAGCTTCCTTAAAACATGGGGCTTTGACAAAGATCCCCTACGATCCAAAACTAAGTGGGAGACGAAATGGGATTTACAGATCTCATTTAAAAAATTGCTTTCTTCCTCTTATCAGGACATTCTGCGCCCTCCAATCTTCTATAAATCTGCACCGATAAAACAGTGGGAATCTTCTTTGACTATAACCCATGATCCATTAGCTTGGCACCAGGCTATTCGACTAACCAAAAAAGCAGCACACTGTGTCACCCTTTATGAACTATTTCTCAAAGTATTACTGCAATGGCACAGGTCGCCGGTCCGCCTATTTAAAATATCGCACACAAATTCCCCCAAGTGCTGGAGGGGTTGTGACGCTCTGGGCACCCCAGCCCACATTTGGTGGTTTTGCCCGGTCGTTGCTCCATTATGGCAAAAGGCAGTTCATTACTGCAACTCAAAGGGTATCCCAATTTCAGCAACACTCAACGTGGGTTTGTTCCACATCCTCCCTCCAAAGCTACCTCTCTCGCAGAGACTGTTTTGTGTCTACTTGTTTCTGGCGATCAAGTTATCCATTGCCAGAATGTGGTTGCAGCCGGCCTCTCCACTTTGGGAGTAAATCATGGATACCTTGAGATATCTCAAATCAATGGAAGCATATGTCTCTCACATACATAGTTCTGAAGACTTACATATCTCAGTTTGGGATTATAGTCCTGTATAACTCTGGATAGTTCTTTTTGAATGTAGCGATCTATACTTCAGCTGATTAAGATGTTGAAATAAAGTGGTTTAGGGTGATGTGGGTAGAACACCCGGCCACTATGCAACTGTATTTCTATTTTATCCAACCGTGAACCCCCTCCCCTCCTCCCCCTGGTGTCTCCTCCTCCCCTCCTTTTTTTTTTTTTTTTTTTTTTTTTTTTCTCTTTTCTCTTCATCTTCTTCTCTCTCTCTCTTCTTCTTCCTTTCTCCTTATTTCTATTCAGAGATATTATAAGCGTGAAGATCTTTACATATGATACCATTTATTGAGTTGATCTCATGTACTAATCTATACTTTCTTACCATGAGCTAACTTTAAACATATTAATCACATGCTAGTTTACAACTGTTATTATGTCATAATTACATATTTTTGTTGAACACAATTGATGTCTTCCTGTTTGCACTAAAGGACATTAGACTTTGATGGGACTTGTGAGGTTTAAACTCCCACATCATATTACCAAGACCATATTGAGACCATATCATCATTGTAAAAGTTGTATTTGATGTTGTTACTGTTCACATAATATTGATATATATTGTTTCTCATTGTGACTGTATTGCATATGTCCGAATAAAAATATATTATATAATAATTAGCATAAATTGATAAGCTTTTCCTTGCTTTTTGTGATCAAATTCAGAAGGCCGCTAATTGCACCTGCTTCTGAAAGAGAATTTTTAGGCATTTTATGGCAAAGGGTGCAGGCCCACTTGTTATTTCATAACGTCTGGAATTGTCACAATTGACCCCAAGACTAAAAAAAAAATACAAAATATACATATATACACACACACATATATACACACACACACATATATATATATATATATATATATGTGTATATATAATATATATATATATATATATATATATATATATATATATATATATATATATATATATATATATATATATATATATATATAGTATTTGTTTTTGTTAAGTAAACAAACCAAGATATTCATCTAGGCTCATTTTGGTGTATTTCATGACACCATTTGGACGTCAGTTTATGTAAATGCAATCATTAAAGAAAATATTAACTTTTTCACAAACTTTGGGTTTCTCACTGTCATTATTTACACACAACTTGTGCAGCCATAAGACAATTGGTTGTAAAAGCTTCCCTTGGATCCCCTTTGTTCAGAAATAGAATACATGGGCTTGTTATTGGTTTTGGTAATTAAAAGGCCACTATTTGGAGCTGTGAATCACACTTGTATTAGTTTATTTGTTATTGCACTGCATTGTACTGCCCCAATAAACTTTATACTTTTTAAATAGTAAACAACCTAAGGTATTGATCTAGACGCATTTTGTAATATTTTCTGCCGACAGCAGTCAGATAAATGCCAAATGCAATTATTTAAAAAAAAAATTATTCTTCTCACAAACTTTAATTTTCCCGCTGACATTATTTATACAAAACATGTGCATGTGCAGTGATAATATGAGGAAGTTAGGGTGTATGGAACTCTGAATGCAGGAACAGATACACAGAACAAATGAAAGTCTTTTTGAAAGCTTTACTGATTGATAAGTAAAAGAACAATTGGTAGTTCAGATTGAAGATCACAGAAAAGGCCTTATGCAAATCACTAAAGTTTTTTAGCAGTAGCAAAGTCCAATAGACACTGGTGTTTAAAATGAGCAGCAAAAGGTGAGATGACACAGAATCCCTGATAGGTACAGTAGGCACAGCTGGTTTAACAAAGGCTGTCATTGGTATTGTAGACACAGGTTTCTCAGCAGGCACAGGATACCCAGCAGGTGCTGTTGGTGAGACTGTCACTGGATACCAGAAAGGTACAGCAGACACAGCTGATCTGTAGAAGGCTGTAACTGATATGGTACAAACAGGTTTCTCAGCAGGCCCAGGATACCCAGCAGGTATTGTTGGTGAGACTGTCACACTGAATGCAGCCCAGGATATAACCCTGAGGAACAAATATGATTTGTAACAAGAGGACTAAGAGATGACTCACTGAGGGCAATCCAAAAGATTGTTCAGGCAGGCAAAGGTCAGCAGCTTTTGCAGGTAACAAGCGCACCGTGAAGACAGACACAGGTCCACAAATTAGGCAGTTATGAAAAATGATGTGAGTCCACCACAAAATCACAGGAAAATATAGCACCCTTCCATATAGCCTCAAATTTCTGATGGTATAAACTCTTGAAGGGGTTCAAAAGCCATCCTTAGCCCTCTCTGGATTTCCAAAACACAGAGTCATCATTAAAACAGAGGTGGATGCTCAGAGGGGCTCAAATGAGTGTCCGCCATCAATAAGCAGCCATGTATAGGAATCAAATAGCAGGAGGACCTCTGCATAGTAATCTATCTTAGAATCCTATCTCTATTACAGCAGAGCTTCTGGACTCTTTGCAAACCTCTCCTTCTCCCCAGAGTTTTGCTGGCATTAAAGATTATTTCTTACCAAGAGCTGCACTCTCACAACTATTCGTTCATTCTTCCTGCAAAAAGCCTTCAAGCCTCATGAAATGGTCATGGAGAAAGAAATCCGCCACTTCAGTATAAGATCAGTAGGCTTTGTATCACTAGAGTTAGCACTGTACTTAACTCCCATCTCCCTTTAAAGTAGGTTTAACATATTGTCACTTTAAAAGAGGACAATTATGAAAAATAAATATGTCAGGGTTCCTAAAACAAGAACAATTTTTCAAACCATTTCTTTAAAGGTCCACAGGCATGTATTTTTAATGTGTCCCCTTTTAAAGTGGCAATATGGCAACCCTACTTTAATGTTGTCACAACCTATACTTAATGAACCAACATTTACTATCTATTAAATATTATAGCATAGAGTACTAAAACAGCTGAATGGACCATATTAACCTATACAATAAAATTGTGACCTTCAAGATTAGCGTTTTCTCCTAATGTATAAAGAAAAATCCCTATAGATTTTAGTGCAAACTTTTGAAGACAATGTTGGTACATTTTACAACTAGTGATGTCTCGAATTGTTTGCCGGCGAATAGTTCCCGGCGAACATAGCTTGTTCGCATTCGCAACGGCGGGCGAACACATGCGATGTTCGATCCGCCCCCTATTCGTCATCATTGAGTAAACTTTGACCCTGTATCTCACAGTCTGCAGACACATTCCAGCCAATCAGCAGCAGACCCTCCCTCCCAGACCCTCCCAGCTCCTGGACAGCAGCCATTTTAGATTAATTCAGAAGCTGCTTTCTTAGTGAGAGGAGGGACAGTGTAGCTGCTGCTGATTTAATAGGGAAATTGATAGCTAGGCTAGTTTATTCAGTGTCCACTACAGTCCTGAAGGAGTCATCTGATCTCTGCTGTAAGGACAGTACCCCAAAAAGCCCTTTTTAGGGCTAGAATATCAGTATGTTTTTTTTCCTGTGTAATCTAATTGCAGTTGCCTGCCTGCCAGCGTGTGTGTCAGGCTCACAGCGTATACTGTGCCCACTTGCCCAGTGCCACCACTCATATCTGTTGTAACAAACAGTAGTGTAAATTAAAAAAAAAAAAACTTTTTTGACTGTGAAACATCAGTCTGCTAGTGTAATCTAATTGCAGTTGCCTGCCTGCCAGCGTGTGTGCCAGGCTCACAGCGTATACTGTGACCACTTGCCCAGTGCCACCACTCATATCTGTTGTAACAAACAGTAGTGTAAATTTAAAAAAAAAACTTTTTTGACTGTGAAACATCAGTCTGCTAGTGTAATCTAATTGCAGTTGCCTGCCTGCCAGCGTGTGTGCCAGGCTCACAGCGTATACTGTGACCACTTGCCCAGTGCCACCACTCATATCTGTTGTAACAAACAGTAGTGTAAATTTAAAAAAAAAACTTTTTTGACTGTGAAACATCAGTCTGCTAGTGTAATCTAATTGCAGTTGCCTGCCTGCCAGCGTGTGTGCCAGGCTCACAGCGTATACTGTGACCACTTGCCCAGTGCCACCACTCATATCTGGTGTAACAGTAGTGTAAATTAAAAAAAAAAAAACTTTTTTGACTGTGAAACATCAGTCTGCTTGTGTAATCTAATTGCAGTTGCCTGCCTGCCAGCGTGTGTGCCAGGCCCACTTGCCCAGTGCCACCACTCATATCTGTTGTAACAGTAGTGTAAATTTAAAAAAAAAAACTTTGTTTTGACTGTGAAACATCAGTCTGCTTGTGTAATCTAATTGCAGTTGCCTGCCAGCGTGTGTGCCAGGCCCACTTGCCCAGTGCCACCACTCATATCTGGTGTAACAGTAGTGTAAATTTAAAAAAAAAAAAACTTTTTTGACTGGGAAACATCAGTCTGCTAGTGTAATCTAATTGCAGTTGCCTGCCAGCGTGTGTGCCAGGACCACTTGCCCAGTGCCACCACTCATATCTGGTGTAACAGTAGTGTAAATTTAAAAAAAACAAAACTTTTTTGACTGTGAAACATCAGTCTGCTTGTGTAATCTAATTGCAGTTGCCTGCCTGCCAGTGTGTGTGCCAGGCTCACAGCATATACTGTGCCCACTTGCCCAGTGTCACCACTCATATCTGTTGTAACAGTAGTGTAAATTAAAAAAAAAAACGTTTTTGACTGTGAAACATCAGTCTGCTAGTGTAATCTAATTGCAGTTGCCTGCCTGCCAGCGTGTGTGCCAGGCTCACAGCGTATACTGTGCCCACTTGCCCAGTGCCACCACTCATATCTGGTGTAACAGTAGTGTAAATTTTTTAAAAAAAAACTTTTTTGACTGTGAAACATCAGTCTGCTTGTGTAATCTAATTGCAGTTGCCTGCCTGCCTTCCAGCGTGTGTGCCAGGCTCACAGCGTATACTGTGCCCACTTGCCCAGTGCCACCACTCATATCTGTTGTAACAGTAGTGTAAATTTAAAAAAAAAAACATTTTTGACTGTGAAACATCAGTCTGCTAGTGTAATCTAATTGCAGTTGCCTGCCTGCCAGCGTGTGTGCCAGGCTCACAGCGTATACTGCGCCCACTTAACCAGTGCCACCACTCATATCTGGTGTAACAGTAGTGTAAATTTAAAAAAACAAACTTTTTTGACTGTGAAACATCAGTCTGCTTGTGTAATCTAATTGCAGTTGCCTGCCTGCCAGCGTGTGTGCCAGGCTCACAGCGTATACTGTGCCCACTTGCCCAGTGCCACCACTCATATCTGTTGTAACAGTAGTGTAAATTTAAAAAAAAAACTTTTTTGAATGTGAAACATCATCTGCTAGTGTAATCTAATTGCAGTTGCCTGCCTGCCAGCATGTGTGCCAGGCTCACAGTGTATACTGTGCCCACTTGCCCAGTGCCACCACTCATATCTGTTGTAACAGTAGTGTAAATTTAAAAAAAACTAACTTTTTTGACTGTGAAACATCAGTCTGCTAGTGTAATCTAATTGCAGTTGCCTGCCTGCCAGCATGTGTGCCAGGCTCACAGCATATACTGTGCCCACTTTCCCAGTGCCACCACTCATATCTGTTGTAACAGTAGTGTAAATTTAAAAAAAAAACTTTTTTGACTGTGAAACATCAGTCTGCTAGTGTAATCTAATTGCAGTTGCCTGACTGCCAGTGTGTGTCAGGCTCACAGCGTATACTGTGCCCACTTGCCCAGTGCCACCACTCATATCTGGTGTAACAGTAGTGTAAATTTAAAAAAAAAAAACTTTTTTGACTGTGAAACATCAGTCTGCTGACCTATATGAAGGGTTTGTTCCACATCCTCCCTCCAAAGCTACCTCTCTCGCAGAGACTGTTTTGTGTCTACTTGTTTCTGGCGATCAAGTTATCCATTGCCAGAATGTGGTTGCAGCCGGCCTCTCCACTTTGGGAGTAAATCATGGATACCTTGAGATATCTCAAATCAATGGAAGCATATGTCTCTCACATACATAGTTCTGAAGACTTACATATCTCAGTTTGGGATTATAGTCCTGTATAACTCTGGATAGTTCTTTTTGAATGTAGCGATCTATACTTCAGCTGATTAAGATGTTGAAATAAAGTGGTTTAGGGTGATGTGGGTAGAACACCCGGCCACTATGCAACTGTATTTCTATTTTATCCAACCGTGAACCCCCTCCCCTCCTCCCCCTGGTGTCTCCTCCTCCCCTCCTTTTTTTTTTTTTTTTTTTCTTTCTCTTTTCTCTTCATGTTCTTCTCTCTCTCTCTTCTTCTTCCTTTCTCCTTATTTCTATTCAGAGATATTATAAGCGTGAAGATCTTTACATATGATACCATTTATTGAGTTGATCTCATGTACTAATCTATACTTTCTTACCATGAGCTAACTTTAAACATATTAATCACATGCTAGTTTACAACTGTTATTATGTCATAATTACATATTTTTGTTGAACACAATTGATGTCTTCCTGTTTGCACTAAAGGACATTAGACTTTGATGGGACTTGTGAGGTTTAAACTCCCACATCATATTACCAAGACCATATTGAGACCATATCATCATTGTAAAAGTTGTATTTGATGTTGTTACTGTTCACATAATATTGATATATATTGTTTCTCATTGTGACTGTATTGCATATGTCCGAATAAAAATATATTATATAATAATTAGCATAAATTGATAAGCTTTTCCTTGCTTTTTGTGATCAAATTCAGAAGGCCGCTAATTGCACCTGCTTCTGAAAGAGAATTTTTAGGCATTTTATGGCAAAGGGTGCAGGCCCACTTGTTATTTCATAACTTCTGGAATTGTCACAATTGACCCCAAGACTAAAAAAAAAAATACAAAATATACATATATACACACACACATATATACACACACACACACATATATATATATATATATATATATATATATGTATATATATATATATATATATATATATATATATGTATATATATATATATATATATATATATATATATATATATATATATATATATATATATATATATATATAGTATTTTTTTTTTGTTAAGTAAACAAACCAAGATATTCATCTAGGCTCATTTTGGTGTATTTCATGACACCATTTGGACGTCAGTTTATGTAAATGCAATCATTAAAGAAAATATTAACTTTTTCACAAACTTTGGGTTTCTCACTGTCATTATTTACACACAACTTGTGCAGCCATAAGACAATTGGTTGTAAAAGCTTCCCTTGGATCCCCTTTGTTCAGAAATAGAATACATGGGCTTGTTATTGGTTTTGGTAATTAAAAGGCAACTATTTGGAGCTGTGAATCACACTTGTATTAGTTTATTTGTTATTGCATAACTGCCCCAATAAACTTTATATTTTTTAAATAGTAAACAACCTAAGGTATTGATCTAGACGCATTTTGTAATATTTTCTGCCGACAGCAGTCAGATAAATGCCAAATGCAATTATTTTAAAAAAAAAATATTCTTCTCACAAACTTTAATTTTCCCGCTGACATTATTTATACAAAACATGTGCATGTGCAGTGATAATATGAGGAAGTTAGGGTGTATGGAACTCTGAATGCAGGAACAGATACACAGAACAAATGAAAGTCTTTTTGAAAGCTTTACTGATTGATAAGTAAAAGAACAATTGGTAGTTCAGATTGAAGATCACAGAAAAGGCCTTATGCAAATCACTAAAGTTTTTTAGCAGTAGCAAAGTCCAATAGACACTGGTGTTTAAAATGAGCAGCAAAAGGTGAGATGACACAGAATCCCTGATAGGTACAGTAGGCACAGCTGGTTTAACAAAGGCTGTCATTGGTATTGTAGACACAGGTTTCTCAGCAGGCACAGGATACCCAGCAGGTGCTGTTGGTGAGACTGTCACTGGATACCAGAAAGGTACAGCAGACACAGCTGATCTGTAGAAGGCTGTAACTGATATGGTACAAACAGGTTTCTCAGCAGGCCCAGGATACCCAGCAGGTATTGTTGGTGAGACTGTCACACTGAATGCAGCCCAGGATATAACCCTGAGGAACAAATATGATTTGTAACAAGAGGACTAAGAGATGACTCACTGAGGGCAATCCAAAAGATTGTTCAGGCAGGCAAAGGTCAGCAGCTTTTGCAGGTAACAAGCGCACCCTGAAGACAGACACAGGTCCACAAACAGGCACAGAGGATCCACAACGTTGAAAATAAAAAGGAAAATTAGGCAGTTATGAAAAATGATGTGAGTCCACCACAAAATCATAGGAAAATATAGCACCCTTCCATATAGCCTCAAATTTCTGATGGTATAAACTCTTGAAGTGGTTCAAAAGCCATCCTTAGCCCTCTCTGGATTTCCAAAACACAGAGTCATCATTAAAACAGAGGTGGATGCTCAGAGGGGCTCAAAGGAGTGTCCGCCATCAATAAGCAGCCAGGTATAGGAATCAAATAGCAGGAGGACCTCTGCATAGTAATCTATCTTAGAATCTTATCTCTATTACAGCAGAGCTTCTGGACTCTTTGCAAACCTTTCCTTCTCCCCAGAGTTTTGCTGGCATTAAAGATTATTTCTTACCAAGAGCTGCACTCTCACAACTATTCGTTCATTCTTCCTGCAAAAAGCCTTCAAGCCTCATGAAATGGTCATGGAGAAAGAAATCCGCCACTTCAGTATAAGATCAGTAGGCTTTGTATCACTAGAATTAGCACTGTACTTAACTCCCATCTCCCTTTAAAGTAGGTTTAACATATTGTCACTTTAAAAGAGGACAATTATGAAAAATAAATATGTCAGGGTTCCTAAAACAAGAACAATTTTTCAAACCATTTCTTTAAAGGTCCACTGGCATGTATTTTTAATGTGTCCCCTTTTAAAGTGGCAATATGGCAACCCTACTTTAATGTTGTCACAACCTATACTTAATGAACCAACATTTACTATCTATTAAATATTATAGCATAGAGTACTAAAACAGCTGAATGGACCATATTAACCTATACAATAAAATTGTGACCTTCAAGATTAGCGTTTTCTCCTAATGTATAAAGAAAAATCCCTATAGATTTTAGTGCAAACTTATGAAGACAATGTTGGTACATTTTACAACTAGTGATGTCTCGAATTGTTCGCCGGCGAATAGTTCCCGGCGAACATAGCTTGTTCGCATTCGCAACGGCGGGCGAACACATGCGATGTTCGATCCGCCCCCTATTCGTCATCATTGAGTAAACTTTGACCCTGTATCTCACAGTCTGCAGACACATTCCAGCCAATCAGCAGCAGACCCTCCCTCCCAGACCCTCCCAGCTCCTGGACAGCAGCCATTTTAGATTAATTCAGAAGCTGCTTTCTTAGTGAGAGGAGGGACAGTGTAGCTGCTGCTGATTTAATAGGGAAATTGATAGCTAGGCTAGTGTATTCAGTGTCCACTACAGTCCTGAAGGAGTCATCTGATCTCTGCTGTAAGGACAGCACCCCAAAAAAGCCCTTTTTAGGGCTAGAATATCAGTCTGTTTGTTTTTTTTCCTGTGTAATCTAATTGCAGTTGCCTGCCTGCCAGCGTGTTTGTCAGGCTCATAGCGTATACTGTGCCCACTTGCCCAGTGCCACCACTCATATCTGTTGTAACAGTAGTGTAAATTTAAAAAAAAAAAACTTTTTTGACTGTGAAACATCAGTCTGCTAGTGTAATCTAATTGCAGTTGCCTGCCTGCCAGCGTGTGTGCCAGGCTCACAGCGTATACTGTGACCACTTGCCCAGTGCCACCACTCATATCTGTTGTAACAAACAGTAGTGTAAATTTTAAAAAAAAACTTTTTTGACTGTGAAACATCAGTCTGCTAGTGTAATCTAATTGCAGTTGCCTGCCTGCCAGCGTGTGTGCCAGGCTCACAGCGTATACTGTGACCACTTGCCCAGTGCCACCACTCATATCTGGTGTAACAGTAGTGTAAATTAAAAAAAAAAAAAACTTTTTTGACTGTGAAACATCAGTCTGCTTGTGTAATCAAATTGCAGTTGCCTGCCTGCCAGCGTGTGTGCCAGGCCCACTTGCCCAGTGCCACCACTCATATCTGTTGTAACAGTAGTGTAAATTTAAAAAAAAAAACTTTTTTTTGACTGTGAAACATCAGTCTGCTTGTGTAATCTAATTGCAGTTGCCTGCCAGCGTGTGTGCCAGGCCCACTTGCCCAGTGCCACCACTCATATCTGTTGTAACAGTAGTGTAAATTTAAAAAAAAAAACTTTGTTTTGACTGTGAAACATCAGTCTGCTTGTGTAATCTAATTGCAGTTGCCTGCCAGCGTGTGTGCCAGGCCCACTTGCCCAGTGCCACCACTCATATCTGGTGTAACAGTAGTGTAAATTTAAAAAAAAAAAACTTTTTTGACTGGGAAACATCAGTCTGCTAGTGTAATCTAATTGCAGTTGCCTGCCTGCCAGCGTGTGTGCCAGGCCCACTTGCCCAGTGCCACCACTCATATCTGGTGTAACAGTAGTGTAAATTTAAAAAAAAAAAAACTTTTTTGACTGTGAAACATCAGTCTGCTAGTGTAATCTAATTGCAGTTGCCTGCCTGCCAGTGTGTGTGCCAGGCTCACAGCGTATACTGTGCCCACTTGCCCAGTGCCACCACTCATATCTGGTGTAACAGTAGTGTAAATTTTTTTAAAAAAAACTTTTTTGACTGTGAAACATCAGTCTGCTTGTGTAATCTAATTGCAGTTGCCTGCCTGCCTTCCAGCGTGTGTGCCAGGCTCACAGCGTATACTGTGCCCACTTGCCCAGTGCCACCACTCATATCTGGTGTAACAGTAGTGTAAATTTAAAAAAACAAACTTTTTTGACTGTGAAACATCAGTCTGCTTGTGTAATCTAATTGCAGTTGCCTGCCTGCCAGCGTGTGTGCCAGGCTCACAGCGTATACTGTGCCCACTTGCCCAGTGCCACCACTCATATCTGTTGTAACAGTAGTGTAAATTTAAAAAAAAAACTTTTTTGAATGTGAAACATCATCTGCTAGTGTAATCTAATTGCAGTTGCCTGCCTGCCAGCATGTGTGCCAGGCTCACAGTGTATACTGTGCCCACTTGCCCAGTGCCACCACTCATATCTGTTGTAACAGTAGTGTAAATTAAAAAAAAAAAAACTAACTTTTTTGACTGTGAAACATCAGTCTGCTAGTGTAATCTAATTGCAGTTGCCTGCCTGCCAGCATGTGTGCCAGGCTCACAGCATATACTGTGCCCACTTGCCCAGTGCCACCACTCATATCTGTTGTAACAGTAGTGTAAATTTAAAAAAAAAAACTTTTTTGACTGTGAAACATCAGTCTGCTAGTGTAATCTAATTGCAGTTGCCTGACTGCCAGTGTGTGTCAGGCTCACAGCGTATACTGTGCCCACTTGCCCAGTGTCATCACTCATATCTGGTGTAACAGTAGTGTAAATTTAAAAAAAAAAAACTTTTTTGACTGTGAAATATCAGTCTGCTTGTGTAATCTAATTGCAGTTGCCAGCCTGCCAGCGAGTGTGCTTGCCAGGCTCACAGCGTATACTGTGCCCACTTGCTCAGTGCCACCACTCATATCTGTTGTAACAGTAGTGTAAATTTAAAAAAAAAAAACTTTTTTGACTGTGAAACATCAGTCTGCTAGTGTAATCTAATTGCAGTTGCCTGCCAGTGTGTGTGACAGGCCCACTTGCTCAGTGCCACCACTCATATCTGTTGTAACAGTAGTGTAAATTAAAAAAAAAATAACTTTTTTGACTGTGAAACATCAGTCTGCTAGTGTAATCTAATTGCAGTTGCCTGCCTGCCAGCGTGTGTGCCAGGCCCACTTGCCCAGTGCCACCACTCATATCTGGTGTAACAGTAGTGTAAATAAAAAAAAAATAATCTTTTTTGACTGTGAAACATCAGTCTGCTTGTGTAATCTAATTGTAGTTGCCTGCCTGCCAGCGTGTGTGCCAGGCTCACAGTGTATACTGTGCCCACTTGCCCAATGCCACCACTCATATCTGGTGTAACAGTAGTGTAAATATAAAAAAAAAACTTTTTTGACTGTGAAACATCAGTCTGCTTGTGTAATCTAATTGCAGTTGCCTGCCTGCCAGCGTCTGTGCCAGGCTCAAAGCGTATACTGTGCCCACTTGCCCAGTGCCACCACTCATATCTGGTGTAACAGAAGTGTAAATTTAAAAAAAAAAAAAACTTTTTTGACTGTGAAACATCAGTCTGCTAGTGTAATCTAATTGCAGTTGCCTGCCTGCCAGCATGTGTGCCAGGCTCACAGCGTATACTGTGCTCACTTGCCCAGTGCCACCACTCATATCTGGTGTAACAGTAGTGTAAATTAAAAAAAAAAAAACTTTTTTGACTGTGAAACATCAGTCTGCTTGTGTAATCTAATTGCAGTTGCCTGCCTGCCAGCGTGTGTGCCAGACTCACAGCATATACTGTGCCCACTTGCCCAGTGCCACCACTCATATCTTGTTTAATAGTAGTGTAAGTGTACATTTAAAACAAAAAAAACTTTTTGGACTGTGAAACATCAGTCTGCTTTTTTGTGTCAGGCTCACAGCGTATACTGTGCCCACTTGCCCAGTGCCACCACTCATATCTTGTTTAATAGTAGTGTAAGTGTACATTTAAAGCAAAAAAAACTTTTTGGACTGTGAAACATCAGTCTGCTTTTTTGTGTCAGGCTCACAGCGTATATTGTGCCCACTTGCCCAGTGCCACGACTCATATCTTGTTTAATAGTAGTGTAAGTGTACATTTAAAACAAAACAAAAAATTTGGACTGTGAAACATCAGTCTGCTTTTTTCTGTCAGGCTCACAGCGTATACTGTGCCCACTTGCCCAGTGCCACCACTCATATCTTGTTTAATAGTAGTGTAAGTGTAAATTTAATTTTTTCTTAACTTTTTGGACTGTGAAACATCAGTCTGCTTTTTTGTGTCAGGCTCACAGCGTATACTGTGCCCACTTGCCCAGTGGCACCACTCATATCTTGTTTAATAGTATTGTAAGTGTACATTTAAAAAAAAATGACAGGCAGAGGCAGGCCACCCTGCAGGTGCCGTCGTGGTCGTGCTGCTGTGATTCCCTTTGGTCCTAGAATAATGCCCAGTGTTCAGAGGTCACATACCATGAACTCGAAAAGTTCTGAGGACATAGTTGACTTTTTAACACAGGACACCCAATCTTCTATAGCTTCCGCTCCGAACCTTGACGCACCATCCTCCTCCAGCTTATCTACTGGCACCTCTCAAGTTACCACTCGCCCGCCTGCCACCACCACCAACACTAGCACCACAGCCGCTTCACTTGATCTGTCAGAGGAGTTATTTACACATCATTTGGAAGAAATGAGTGATGCGCAACCATCATTGACAGAGGATGTAGATAACAGTGATATGTCTCAGTCAGGCAGCATTACAGACATGGACGTACGGTGTGATGATGTTGTACCCGCTGCTGCTTCCTTTGTTGATTTATCAGATACAAGTGAAGCGGTTGATGATGACGATGCGTCCGTGGATGTTTCGTGGGTGCCCGCTAGAAGAAAAGAAGAACAGGGGGAAAGTTCAGATGGGGAGACAGAGAGGAGGAGGAGGAGACGAGTTGGAAGCAGGGGGAGTTCGTCGCAAGGAGCTAGTGGCACAGTCAGACAGCATGCATCGGCACCCAGGGTCAGCCAGACAGCACGCCAATCAACGCATGCTGTTGCCACCACCAGAATGCCGTCATCGCAGAGCTCAGCAGTGTGGCATTTTTTTTGTGTGTCTCCCTCTGACAACAGTGATGCCATTTGCAAGCTGTGCCAAAAGAAACTGAGTCGTGGGAAGTCCAACACCCACCTAGGTACAACTGCTTTGCGAAGGCACATGATCGCACATCACAAATGCCTATGGGATCAACACATGAGTAGAAGCAGCACACAAACTCAAAGCCGCCATCCTCCTCCTGGTCCAGCATCTTCAGCCACGTCAACCACTGCTGTCCTCCTTGCCCCCTCTCAACCACATGACACTCCGTCTCTCTTCCGGAGCAGTTCCTGCTCATCTGCCCACAGTCAGGTGTCTGTTAAGGACATGTTTGAGCGTAAGAAGCCAATGTCACAAAGTCACCCCCTTGCCCGGCGTCTGACAGCTGGCTTGTCTGAACTCTTAGCCTGCCAGCTTTTACCATACAAGCTGGTGGAGTCTGAGGCATTCCAAAAATTTGTAGCTATTGGGACACCACAGTGGAAGGTTCCCGGCCGAAATTTCTTTTCACAAAAGGCAATCCCCAACCTGTACTCGATTGTGCGAAAGGAAGTAATGGCATGTCTGGCACACAGTGTTGGGGCAAGGGTCCATCTGACCACTGATAGCTGGTCTGCAAAGCATGGTCAGGGCAGGTATATCACCTACACTGCGCATTGGGTAAACCTGCTGACGGCTGACAACCATGAAATGCGTGGCTCTGCAGAGTTGATGACACCGCCACGACTTGCAGGCAGGCCTGCTGCCACCTCCTCTACTCCTCCTACTCCATCCTCTTCCATAACCTCCTCGGCTGAGTCCTCTTCTGCTAATGTGTCTTGCTCCACATCAACGGCACCCCCCAGCTCCCCAGGTACTATTCCACATCCCGGATACGGCAGTGTCACGCCGTCTTGGGGTTGACTTGCCTGAAAGCAGAGAGTCACACCCGACCAGCACTCCTGTCCGCCCTGAACGCACAGGTGGATCAGTGGCTGACTCCGCACCAACTGGAGATCGGCAAAGTGGTTTCTGACAACGGAAGTAATTTGGTGGTGGTATTGAAATTGGGCAAGTTGACACATGTGCCGTGCATGGCACATGTGTGTAATCTGATCATACAACGCTTTGTGCATAAGTACCCAGGCTTACAGGATGTCCTGAAGCAGGCCAGGAAGGTGTGTGGCCATTTCAGGCGTTCCTACACTGCCATGGGGCACTTTTCTGATATCCAGCGGCGAAACAACATGCCAGTGAGGCGCTTGATTTGCGACAGCCCGACACGTTGGAATTCAACACTCCTAATGTTCGACCGCCTGCTCCAACAAGAAAAAGCCGTTAACGAGTATTTGTATGACCGGGGTGCTAGGACAGCCTCTGCAGAGCTGGGAATTTTTTTGCCACGTTACTGGGCACTCATGCGCAATGCCTGTAGGCTCATGCGTCCTTTTAAGGAGGTGACAAACCTAGTCAGTCGCACCGAAGGCACCATCAGCGACATCATACAATTTGTTTTCTTCCTGGAGCATGCCCTGCGAAGAGTGCTGGATCAGGCCGTAGATGAGCGTGAAGAGGAAGAGGAAGAGTTGTGGTCACCATCACCACCAGAAACAGCCTTATCAGCATCGCTTGCTGGACCTGCGGCAACGCTTGAAGAGGATTGTGAGGAAGAGGAGTCAGAGGAGGAATGTGGCTTTGAGGAGGATGAGGAAGACCAACCACAACAGGCATCCCAGGGTGCTCTTTGTCACCTATCTGGTACCCGTGGTGTTGTACGTGGCTGGGGGGAAGAAGATACCTTCAGTGAGATCACTGAGGATGAGGAACGGGACATGAGTAGCTCGGCATCCAACCTTGTGCAAATGGGGTCTTTCATGCTGTCGTGCCTGTTGAGGGACACTCGTATAAAAAAGCTGAAGGAGAACGACCTGTACTGGGTGTCCACGCTACTAGACCCCCGGTATAAGCATAAAGTGCCTGAAATGTTACTGAATTACCGCAAGTAGGAAAGGATGCAGCAGTTCCAAAATAAATTAAAAAGTATGCTTTACACAGCGTATAAGGGTGATGTCACAGCACAACGGGAATCTAACAGGGGAAAAGGTGAAAGTAATCCTCCGACTCCCACGACCATGCCGGCAAGGACAGGATGCTTTACAGACGTGTTGTTGATGGAGGACATGCAGAGCTTTTTAAGTCCTATGCATCGCCACAGCCCTTCGGGGTCCACCCTCAGAGAACGACTCGACCGACAGGTAGCAGACTACCTCGCCTTAACTGCAGATCTCGACACTCTGAGGAGCGATGAACCCCTTGACTACTGGGTGTGCAGGCTTGACCTGTGGCCTGAGCTATCCCAATTTGTGATAGAACTTCTGGCCTGCCCCGCTTCAAGTGTCCTGTCAGAAAGGACCTTCAGTGCAGCAGGAGGTATTGTCACTGAGAAGAGAAGTCGCCTAGGTCAAAAAAGTCTAGATTACCTCACCTTTATTAAGATGAATGAGGGATGGATCCCGAAGGGACTGACATTGGGCGATACATTCGACTAAAAAAGGCTTGATGAGATGAGCTGCCTTGGGCTAAAAATGGTCCACACGCTGCTGTATTTTATCTTTGAATGCCAAATGACTTGCGTGACTTATCCGCCACCAACTAGGGTTATGTTTTAGGGCACTTTCTGCCTGGGAAACAAACATCAATTTTTCCAACAATACCTAATTTTTCCGGCATGTGTACATGCCAAATTGTTCTGGCCTCTGGTGCTGCACTGTGGCTTCAAAAACCACACCACTCATATCTGGTGGCACAGTAGATTGCACGCGCAGTACCCCAAATTTGAAGTAGGAGGACCGACCAAACATCTTTTTCCATCTCCCGGTTCCTAAAATCCATGCCATATACACGTCCCCTGGCGCCGCAACTGCCTCTGGGAACCTTACCATGGGTCCCAGCCGCACGTTTTGTAATTCTCTGTCTGGGAAATTATCTATCTATCAAATCTATCTATTTATCTATCAAATCTATCTATCTATCGTATCTATCAAATGTATATTGCATCTATTGATCTATCTATCTAATCTATGTATCTATCTATCTATCAAATCTATCTATCTCGTGGCCGGACTGTTTTGTGACAGCCACTTGTGTTTCGGCCAAATGTCCGTCAGACAAATGTCCGTCGGCTAAAAGTCCGTCCACGATTGCACGCGCAGTGCCCCAAATTTGAAGTAGGAGGACCGACCAAGCATCTTTTTCCATCTCCCGGTTCCTAAAATCCATGCCATATACACGTCCCCTGATAGGGGGCGTAACATGTATTAAACTGATCAGAATAGTACTACTGAACACACCACTCATATCTGGTGGCACAGTAGATTGCACGCGCAGTGCCCCAAATTTGAAGTAGGAGGACCGACCAAGCATCTTTTTCCATCTCCCGGTTCCTAAAATCCATGCCATATACACGTCCCCTGATAGGGGGCGTAACAGGTATTAAACTGATCAGAATAGTACTACTTAACACACCACTCATATCTGGTGGCACAGTAGATTGCACGCGCAGTGCCCCAAATTTGAAGTAGGAGGATCGACCAAGCATCTTTTTCCATCTCCCGGTTCCTAAAATCCATGCCATATACACGTCCCCTGGCACCGCAACTGCCTCTGGGAACCTTACCATGGGTCACAGACTGCACGTCTTGTAATTCTCTGTCTGGGAAATGATATATCTATCAAATCTATCTATTTATCTATCAAATTTATCTATTGTATCTATCAAATGTATATTGCATCTATTGATCTATCTATCTAATCTATGTATCTATGTATCTATCAAATCTATCTATCTTGTGGTTGTGCAAATGGACTGTTTGCGGTTGTTTGCGGTGCGTTAAACGGGGAGTTTGGTCTGTCACTGTGAAGCGGGCGTAACCCTTACACTACCTGATCGATACAACATCATACCTGATGTTTTAAAGCACGTTATTCCAAACAATTTAGGAATGTTAGGTGATTTATGCCCTTTATGGATTAAAACCAGACTCTGCATCAACTATGTAATTTTACGTGGGAGTTTTGCCATGGATCCCCCTCCGGCATGCCACAGTCCAGGTGTTAGTCCCCTTGAAACAACTTTTCCATCACTATTGTGGCCAGAAAGAGTCCCTGTGGGTTTTAAAATTCGCCTGCCTATTGAAGTCAATGGCGGTTCGCCCGGTTTGCCCGTTTGCGAACAGTTGCGGACGTTCGCGTTCGCCATTCGCGAACGGAAAATTTTCAGTTCGCGACATCACTATTTACAACTGGAACAGAATCAATTATTTTTTTGTATATTTTATTCTACGGTTGGTTATTGCTTTCTACTGGAAACAATGTTTAAAATAATATATAACACCATTCTTAAGAAACAAACTTTGGGATTTTGTCAGTGTATTGACATCCTTCATACTTAAATGAATAGTGGAAATATTCACTGAAACATTCAAATAGTTTCTGTACTTTTCTCTTGCTGAGCTATAGAGTCCTAAACAGCATGAAAGCAGTAGCATGCATGATTTCTGATGGATGTCCACTGTGAACCGCAGCTGTCTAGAGCGAGGTGACACAGTGATGGAACGTGTCAGTTCTTTCCTGCAGTTATAGCTTAGCAGCCTATTTATAGAGAACTTGCTAAGCAAACTTTATTTCATTCTGGGTTTTTTTCTCAAGCCTTACTGGCTAGATGATATATTTAGACACAAAAAGTACAAAACTTGTTAGACTGTGAGGTGCCTCAAAATATGTTTCTCACAAACATTACTGAACAGTAAATTATTCACTCATTCGAGATAGATGCACACAAAATAACTCTCCTATTCCCAGGCCTAGTTGGCCTATGCCAAAATAGGTCCATGTAGAGAGGGTTTAATATTAATATCCAATATATATTTTCAAATGTAACCTCTGAAATTTTCAAAAAGGCTTTGAAAATCATCCCATCTTGAGAACTTGATGCCTGTAGTAAAAAGTTGCACAAAACACATCCACAGCACATTAACATAAAGTATAATACACATATATACAATTTTTATTTTAAAAAAATATATATAATTCAAATATTATTTCCAAGTTTTTTAAAAGGTTAAAAGGGACATGGCCGACATCTCTTTAGTGCTTAAATTCAAAGTTACGACTTTCGTAAGTCGTTTGAGCGCAACACATGACAGCTCTAAAAAAATTTGGTGTGACTTAAATATAAAATGTATTTAGAAAAAAGTGTTTTAAAGGGATAATATATGACAAGGTGTTTGACTGAGAAGGACTCAAAGATCTCATATATGAGTGTATATTTGTATACTTTGTATTCTTCAAATAACATTCACCAAGATTACAAGTTGTGCGGTACGGCTATACCGCTGAAAAATTGGCCATTGCGCACGGAATATGCAGGTCTCACATATTACAAGTCGTAGCGGTACAGCTATACCGCTAGCATTTTAGCCTTTACGCAACTCTCCATTCCGCACTCAAAAAATGTCTTTTCAGTGTGGAATTTTGAGGTCTCCTGTATTACAGGTTGTGGGGTCCCGCGATAACGCTAGTGTTATAGCTTATACCGCCACGATCTATTCCGCAATCAGATACCAGTAGTTATGGATTTTGCGAAACAAAAATGTTTCACAAAACTCATAACAAAAATGTTGCAAAGTACACTAACACCCCTGCATCGCAAATACTTTATTAAACCTATTAACCCCTAAACCGCTGACCCCCACATCGCCAACACTAAATAAACCTATTAACCCCTAAACCACCGGCCCCCCACATCGCTAATACTAAACTAAAACTATTAACGCCTAAACCACCAAACACCCACATCGCGACACACTAAATTAAACTATTAACCCCTAAACCTAACAACCACTTTAAATAAAATTTACAATATAACTACCTTTAAATAATTAAAAACTTACCGGTGAAATAAAAAAAACTAAGTTTAAACTATAAATTAACCTAACATTACTATATTAAAAAAAAAAACAGAAATAAAAAACCTAAATGACAAAATTAAATAATCCGAACACTACAAAAAAACTAACATTACAAAAAAAAAGCACTAAAATTACGAAAATTAAAAAATAATCTAACATTACACAAAAAAACACTAACATTAAGATTACAAAAAATAAATTAAATTATCTAAAATAATAAAAAAATTTGTAATCTTAGTGTTTTTTAATTTTTCGTAATGTTAGTGTGGTTTTTTTGTAATGTTAGATTAATTTAAATTTTCATAATTTTAGTGTGTTTTTTTTAATATTAGGTTTTTTTCATTTTTAATTTTGTAACTTTTTTTTTTTAATATAGTAATGGTAGGTTAATTTATAGTTTAATCTTAGTTTTTTTTATTTTACAGGTAAGTTTTTAATTATTTAACAGTAGTGATGTAAATTTAATTTAAAGTTAGGGGGTGTTAGGTTTAGGGGTAAATAGGTTTATTTAGGTGTTACTGATGTGGGGGCGGCAGTTTAGGGGTTAACAGTTTTTGTTTAGTATTAGCGATGTAGGGGGCCGGTGGTTTAGGGATTAATAGGTTTATTATAGTAGTAGCGATATGGGGGGCCGGCGGTTTAAGGATTAATAGGTTTCTTATAGAAGTAGCGATGTGGTGGGCCGGCAGTTTAGGGGTTAATAGGTTTATTTTAGTAGTAGCGATGTGGGGGGAAAGCGGTTATGGGGTTAATATGTTTATTTAGTGTTGGCAATGTCGGGGCGGCGGATTTGGGGTATTTAGACTAGGGTTTTATGTAGGGTGTTCGGTTTTAATATAACTTTCTTTTCCCCATAGACATCAATGGAGAATGGGTTATAGCGATCACCATTCCGTGCTCGCAGGTGTTATTTTTTTTCTAACACTTTCTCTCCATTGATGTCTATGGAGGAATACGTGCACAAGCACATCAAGTCAGGCCTTGGCTTTTGTGTGGTATGGAGCTTATCGCACCATATCGCACAACAAAAGAAGGGTTTTTGAAACTTGTAATGACAGCGCTACGGAGAGTGCGATACCGCTCTTTGTTTTTAGTTATTTACGAACTGGGTTTAGCACCCAACTTGTAATCTTGGTAAATGTTTTTCACTCTGAAGAAAATGTTATTTTTATTTTTAATATATATTTACACACATACAGTGGGTATTGAAAAGAATAACCCCTCTTGAAAAGAATCACATTTTGTTGCTTTTCAGCCTGAAAAATAGACACAGTTTATGTTTTATCCAGCTGTAATTACTCAGTGCAACTTATAACATCCAAGTGAAAGATATAACACCAAGATGTCAGGCAAAAATAAAGACAGTTAAAAAACAGAATCACTGAGTTGCAAAAAGGATCCCTCCTAAAATCACTTGTAAGCTCAATCAGGTGTAGCTAATCACCTTCTAAATGGCACACACAAAGCCATTTGACCTTCAACTGTGATCAGCTGTGGGCATATTGATTAGCTCAGCATGAAAAGAGCTTTCCTGGAGCATCCCAGTCCCTGGTAGTGCAACTGAAGCAATCGACTATGGGTGGCAAGGCACTGTTAAAAGATCTCCGGGATAATGTTGGGGACAGGCGCAATTCAGGAGATGGATACAAGAACATTTTAAAGGCTTTATCAATGCCTAGAAGCACAGTGAAGTCTATTATAAAGAAGTGGAAGGTATTTGGTTCAACACAGACCCTCTCTGGGTCAGGATGTCACTCCTAACTGGATGAAAGAGCCAGGAGAGGCTACCAAGTGGCCCACAGCAACTCTGAAGCAGTTGCAGTAATTTATGACAAAGAGTGGTCATTGTGTGCATGTGACAACAATATCACACATTTTCCACAAATGTGGCTTGCATTGGAGGTTTGCAAGAAAAAATCCACTCCTTAAGAAAGGCCTCATGCAGTCACAGCTCAGCTCTGCAATAACACACCTAGGAGATTCTGAGGCCACATGGAAAAGGGTGTTATGGTCAGATGAGACTAAAATTGACATATTTGGCCTCAACACCAAACGATATGTCTGGAGGAAATCCAATACAGCTCACCATCCAAATAACACCATACCTACAGTAAAGCATGGAGGTGGTAATATCCTGTTATGGGGTGTTTCTCTGCAGCAGGCACTGGAGCACTTGTCAGGATAGAAGGAATAATGGATTGGACAAAATACTGTCAAATTCTTGAGGAAAATCAATGGAAAGAAAGTTTACCTTCCAACATGACAATGACCTAAAGCACACAGCAAAAATGATCACACAGTGGTTGAAGGAGAGAAAGGTCCTTGCATGGCCTAGTGAGAGCCCAGACTTAAACCCCATTGAATATCTGTGGCATGACTTGAAGACTGCAGTCCACAAACAGTCACCATCAAGTGTAACGGATCTGGAGCAGTTCTGCAAAGAAGAGTGGGCAAATATTGCCCAGTCTAGATGTGCAAAGTTAGTAGAGACATATCCCAACAGACTAAAGGCTGTAATTAAAGCAAAAGGTGGTTCAATAAAATACTGACACAAGGGGATGATCCTTTTTCCAACTCAGTGATTTTGTTTTTCAATTATTTTTATTTTTGCCTGACATGTTGGTGTTATATCTTTCACTTGGATGTTATAAGTTGCACTGAGTAATTACAACTGGATAAACAAAAACTGTGTCTGTCTTTATTTCAGGCTGCAAAGCAACAAAATGCAATTATTTTCAAGGGTGGGATTTTATTCAATACCCACTGTGTGTATATATATATATATATATATATATATATATATATATATATATATATATATATATATATATATATATATATATATATATATTTATATATATATTTATGTGTATGCATGTGTGTGTATATTATAGCAACACTGTAGAGTTGCTATAGTTAAAGGGACACTGAACCCAAATTTTTTCTTTCATGATTCAGATAGAGCATGTAATTTTAAGCAACTTTCTAATTTACTCCTATTATCAAATTTTCTTTGTTCTCTAGATTTCTTTATTTGAAAAAGAAAGCATCTAAGCTATTTTTTTGGTTCAGGTCCATGGAAAGCACTTGTCTATTGGTGGGTGAATTTATCCACCAATCAGCAAGAACAACACAGTGTGTTCACCAAAAATGGGCCGGCATCTAAACTTACATTCTTGCATTTCAAATAAAGATACCAAGAGAATGAAGAATATTTGATAATAGGAGTAAATTAGAAAGTTGCTTAAAATTGCATGCTCTATCTGAATCATGATAGAAAAAATTGGGTTCAGTGTCCCTTTAAGGCTGAAAACAGCTTTAATTAAAAATTTGAGCTTTTCTTTGGAGTTGAATGACATATCTGGCATGATATTTAGATCCGAACTGGAATTCACTATAAAACTGGAAGATTTTAAGTAGTTTTTGAGTTATTTGAGATTGAAAAAAACAGAGGTATGAGTTGAAAATAGACATAATAGACTTAATATTGGAGATCTAGACAAGTCTAAGAATCGGCTGCATGGATTTGTTTGAAACGTGGTATTTGAATAGATTGTGTGGTGAGGATCTGCACATTTTTGGGCGTGTGCATCTTTTATTGCTTTTGTAAACACTGATTGTGTCTGCCTGGTAAGTGTAAGGTGAGAACGATTTGTATTAGAAATTAGAGTTTTGAAATGCTCATATCTTTATAGTGGAATGACATATCTTGCTGAGATTGGGCAGTTAAATCCGGACCGTGAATCACTAGAAAACTGGGACATGTCAAGTGATTTGGTTGAGTAGTTTTTGAGATGTTTGAGATTGAAAAAACAGGGGTATGAGTTGAATTATTTATTTTTTTTAAACTTGGTATTTAAATAGAATGTGTGGTGAGGTTCTGCCATTGCATTGGGTGAAAATGTGTTTGAGTATTAGTTTTTGAGATATTTTGAGTTATTCAAGATGGCAATATAATCACATTTTTTTAGCATGAATGTGTTACTGCTTTTGTAAACAATCTTTATTAATGAATGATTCACACAGCATCTTGTCACTTTCTCAACCATGTCAATTAGATCTAGGAGAAGTATGAGTGATAGTATTACACTGTAGTAAAAAGAATTATAAGAGGAGGATCTTATAATATAATTATTTTGTGAGAGAGGTGGGTAGGGTGATTCTAGATCAGTATAGTACCAAATATGGGTCCAGATTACAATTGGAGCATTATTTAACGCTCCCGCTCAAACCTTAACTGCGCTAAAAGTGAGCATTTTGCACACATTGGGTTGCACTCATATTACAAGTTGAAAGTAAACTGTTTTCGCTCATGCACTAACCCGATGGGCTTAAAATCCGAATTTACAATATTGATAACTTATTCCCCCATAGGAGTCAATAGAGCAAAAAAAATGGCAAAAAACACCCTACTCACGCCCAAATATGATCCCATATTCTCATGTGCGCTAACCTGATATGAAAATATGAACATTTCACATTCCAATGTTCTTTACATAGCACAGTATGTTCTATTTATTTATAAATACATATTTCTATATATATATATGATGGAATTTTGTACAATATATATTCATTTATACATATATATATATATATATATCCACACATACATGATTATATATAAGTATATATATATAGGAATATGTTAAAGGTATGTTATCTTTGAAGCTCTAAACATATATTTTGCTAATAGAAATAACTGCAAAATTATTATTTTAATTTATTTTTTTCTTTATTTATACTTTACTTGTGGAGTATTTATTATTTCCTGATATAGATGCATAATAAGTACTAAACCTCTGCTGGAAGGATCGATGAAGATTGATGTACTAAAATATGTGCAATGAGATGAGTTGGATTTCTACAAAGATACAGATAACAGGTTTAAGCTATTTTAAGTTTTAAATGTATTAGTTGTCTTTACAGAATGATAATAGGGTGGTCTTGAGAATTTGTAACTAAAAATTATGGAAGAAGAGAAAAAAATGGTTGTTTTTTTACAAAAACATTTTCTTTTTGTTGTTGTTTTTTTTGTAACACAGCATTGTAAGTATAAAAATATCTATGATAAATATGGTTTATACATTTTTTAATTTTTTTTAAAAAAACTAGGAAATTAATTGGCAAAACCCTTACTCTAACACCTAGAGTTTAAGTTGTTAAACATACATTAAAAAGCAAGGAAATTCCCAACTTAAACTGCCCCCACACTGGGTGCTTTGCATGACATCATCAATGGCATCACTGATTGCATTACACAGGACATTATTTTTAAAATCATCAATGACATAACTAGTGACATCACCTATGGGGGGAAATTTATCAAAGGTCTGGTGGACCTCGCTGAATGCGGAGAGCAATACGCTCTCCGTATTCAGCATTGCACCAGCAGCTCTTGTGAGCTACTGGTGCAACTCCGCCCCCTGCAGATTCGAGGCCAATCGGCCGCCAGCAGGGGGTGTCAATCAACCCAACCGTACTCAATCGGGTTGAATTGTGGCGATATCTGTCCGCCTGCTCAGAGCAGGCGGACAGTTTATGGAGCAGCGGTCTTTAGACTGCTGCTTCATAACTGCTGTTTCTGGCGAGCCATCTGGAGCTTCATCCAGAGCTTGATAAATGGGCCCCATGACATCATTCTACAGGTCAGAGAAATTATATTGGACAGCACTTGTTTATTGGTGGGTGAATTTATCCACCAATCAGCAAGAACAACCCAGGTTGTTCACCAAAAATGGTCCGGTTTCTAAACTTACATTCTTGCTTTTCAAATAAAGATACCAAGAGAATGAAGTAAATTAGAAAGTTGCTTAAAAATGCATGCTCTATCTGCATCACGAAAGAAAAAAATGTGGGTTCAGTGTCCCTTTAAGTACAACCTAAGAGAGCCTGGGATCAGTGAGCTGGAGCACTAGGAATCTTCAGCTAGCCCCTATCAGCACATCAGGGTGTTGCCACTAAATGTGAGTACCCTGTACACTTCTACTATTGAAGCAAGTGAAGATGCAATTGATACGCACATGAGGCGCCCTTTGGTTTGTTTACATTCTAAGAGAGGATAGATTATGTGTGGTAAGTGTAAGAGGGCTAGGAAGATGCTCTGTGTTAGGAAAAAGGAGAACAATGCTGTAGCAGTTAAGGTGAGCTTGAGAAAACTAACCAAAGGATGTTGTACAAGGAAAATAGAAGAGGCTGCATGTGCATGAGAAATTATAACAAGAACAGGTAAAGGAGGTGTATCTTAGAGCGGTTTGAGGATGAGAAGACTGATGTGAATAAGAAAGATAAGAGGATGGGAAAGAGAGGGTGATTAATGGTAAGGATCAGAATTTGTTTGTATGAGAAAAGGAGGGGTGTTAAAAATAGACTATTGTGTCTATGTGGGGAGAGGGAAATAACGCAGCCTCGCTGTTAGTGTGCCTGAGGCTTTCGTTGAAGCGGAAATGTTTTACTTTCAACTTGTAACATAAGCACAAGAACAGGAGCTTTATTAGCACTCAGTTGTGCACATATTTTTCACTCGAGTTGTAGTCTAGACCTTCTAGACCTTAATGTTTGAAAAGTCCCAACTGACTCCTTATTTAAACCTAAGAAGAGTTCAGAAAGGGCCAGTGACAGTTCACAGAGGTGCTAAGCACCCTCATGTTTATTGTAGTATCCACAGTTCTTAAAGGTGTCACCAGCCATAGATTTGGAAGTAAGTCCCTTTTGTAAAAATGTTTTTCATTACCCAGGGTAAGGAGAGAGCTAAATGGTAGGAATAGGATTGGAGTAAACAAGAAAATTCAGTAATAACTAGTATACAATGATGACCCACCCAGTTAGTACCACTCTTCACCCTTGATGCGTACCCTTAATACACAGCTTTGTTTAAGTCTGTGTTAACACTTGAGCTTACAATGTATAGTGCCTAGTAGGGACTACTTTTTAAACTAAACAAAAACGTGTATCTTTGTAAATCAGAGAGAATGAATGACTGTATGAAAAAATTTATTGTATCATTATTTAATTATTGAATTAATTAATTATTTAATCAACAATTGTTTATTAAAAATACAAACTGCTTATCAAGTTATTGGAAATTAAAACAATTTCCAATAACTTGATTTCCAATTTACATTGATTTGATTTCTATGAGAACTGATTATATTTATTTTATCTGCTGTAACCAAATAGGTATAAATTTATAAGAGTTTCTACACTGGTCGAGTAAATAACCCCTCTATCTATAGAATGTTGCAGGGTCACTGTTATGAATCGTGCAGTGTCCACTTTAGCTACTCTGGGTCAGTGGGGAAAAAAGCACTGTATTTAGAGGTAAATTACATGGAAAAACTGTAAAACCGCATCCTTTGTTTTTCTATGCACAATGAAAACATTTTTGGCGGTTTAATGTTGAGGTTTAAGTTAAACCAGAGAATAGCAGGCAGCATGCAGTGCCAAGTGCATCATATTCAATGATGTTCACAGGTGTTTTGTATCCCATGTGGTGAAGAGATTAGATTACAAAACCGCCCTGCGGGAAAATAATTTAGCTGGATTGTGATCATATTCAGTAGAATAAAACAATGTATATATAGCAATTCTGTAAAAACTGCATTTTCTATTTTAAGTCTTCTGTTAGCTCATATAGTGGGTGTAATACAATAATCATGAACACATTGTAGACTCTCAAAAAAAAATGTTTGTAGGAGGATTTGTATTTGAGTGAAGATGTTGTAGGTGTGAATCTAATGAACAAATACCTATTTATATCACCGGTGCCTTTTATATTCATTTCATTTCACTAATTATTTTATACCCGTCAAAGGAAGTTTTGTTATAAAAAAAAAACAAAAAAATACTTTCAAATGGTTAGTGATTGATTTTGAAAGCTGGTGTAGAACTTCATTGATAAAAGACAAATATTTAAAATCATTTACATGTTGTAAGAAACACAATGTATGATTCAGATAGACCATGCAGGTTAAAACAACTTTTCAGTTTACTCTTGATATCTTTTGTTAAAAAACATACCAAGGTAGGCTTATGAGCAGCAATGGAATGGGAGCCAAAACCACTTCCGGTCAAACTGCACAGTAAAAAACCACTTAAAATCAGCCATTGCTACCATAACTTTCTCCGTCAAGTAGGCATCAACAAACAAACCACCTACTTATCACCCCCATTGGACTTTACCACTGGGCTTTACTCATGGCAAAAGGATGAAATACGCGTAGGCAGTTTGTTTGTTGATGCCTACATGATGGAGAAAGTTATGGGAGCAATGACTGTGATTTCAAGCGTTTTTTTTACTGTGCAGCTTGACCGGCAAGTATAACAATCTAAGGTGACATATTGAAAGGTAAAGTGAGTGGGAGATAAGTAATCCCTCATCTTGGAAGTAACAGCTCTTTCCATTCCTACTGCCAGTCCTGTTATCCTGCAGGCCGAGCCAGTATGGCTGTGGTGGTTGAAGGAGAATTGGATTTTGAATGCCAACTTCAATGCACGTGAGTGACAGTGTGATTGGTACTTAGTTACACCCCTGAGAAGTGCGGTTGGAACGTCTCCTTTCTATCTATACTAATCTATGAACTTGCTTCCTGGAACTTTTCTTACTAAAATTTCTGCTGCATGGATTACCCCTTTGCTCTAATTCTATTCCACCTGTGCATGATATTTATATCTCAGAGTAAATGGATCCCAATTATATCCTGCCCAAACATCACTTTTTAAACCAGCAATGCATTGTACGTCTAGAACTTCAATACTAATGGTTTCCCAAACCATACATAAGGTATCTGACTGTTTATATTTTTTATGTGTTTTGCACTGTTAAATATGTTTTACACGGGGGGCGTAGCCTAGGCAAGCATAATGGTGGACGTATAGTTTGTCTGCTCCAAGTGCATCTAACCCTTATAATGGAGACTTGACACGATAACACCTAAAGAGTGTCCTTAAAAGTATACCAGATTGGTCCTGCACTGACCCCGCACCAAAACGCTTACCGCATTCCATTTCCACAGGCGGTAGACCCAGCAACACAAGTCCGGACAGACCCTTCGCAATGGAGGCCTGAGCTGCAGCCCTAACAGGTGACTACTGCTCCCAGACGAAAGAGACAGGCTGTGACATTACTATCAACACCGGAGGTCAGCGCGAAAGCACTCCGGTGTATAGAAAAGGATCCACAGGCTGCACAGCTCACAATGAGGAGTTCAGAAGGAGGAGGAAGATAGCAGAGCTGAGCCACCATGAGTGAGTAACCACGTGGGAGACCGGACAAGCTCCGGCACACGCTAATGTTATTTAAGACCGGGGGCAAAAATGACACTAGAAACTCTGCTACAAACATAGAATTGCCACTAAAAATCTTCAAGGTTCAAGCTGATTAGTGCTGGGTCTGAAAAGGGCTTACAGAAAGGGGAATCGCTGCAGAGCAGAAAGACAAATATAAGAGTGGCATAATAAGAGAATAAACACTGTGTCTAAAAGACTTTGTATAACATAACTAATTAAAGTTAGTCACACTCCTCACAGAGCTGGTGGGTTAAGAGAGGGGAGAGAGGAAATACAAAAAAAAGATCACAGAAGTCTGTACAATAATAAAGAATGACTATTGTCTTTGCTTAAAGTATTATCCAACCCGGTGCACGACTGAAAGTTACAGCCAAATATTTTGGCCGCCAAGACAAAGCTGCAACAGCTTAGAAACGAATATACCCCATATCCCCTATTACAAGAGGCAAATAAGCACTAGAGAGACCCATCTACTAAAACAATAACATGTCAATTAGGAGAAATAGCAAACCAAGCTGCACATCTAAGTCAGCGGCAGCAAGTATCTTCTTTAAACCGCAGAAAGGAGATAAGATATTGGAAAAAGAAGATTAAATAGGTGAAGAAGAGATGGAAGAGGACATAGATGCTAATCCTACAGAAAGCAGCAATATACCCATAACCAAATCTGATATCAAGAATCTAGTATCCAAGCAAGATATAACCTCTATATTTGATAAAATGTGGGAGAAGATGGATGCTCTACAGAGCACGGTTACAAATAGCCTCACAGAAATTAAACAGGACATCTCAGAACTGGGCACTAGACTTGAAACGCTGGAGGAAAAAGAAGAAACAATGGAGGAGGATATTACCAACGTCAAGCAGCACCTAAAGGAACATCAGCAAGAGCTGGCGGACATGAATGACAAATTAGAGGACCTGGAAAACAGGAGTCGGAGGTGTAATGTCCGACTGAAGGGCATTCCAGAATCAATCACTCCATCTGCTTTAGGGGACTATCTACGTCAACTATTTCAAGCCATCACCGGGGCGTCTTCAGAGGAGAAATTCCAACTAGAAAGAGCTCATAGAGCTCTAAGAGCTAAACCTAAAGAGACAGAACCCCCGAGAGATGCAATTGCGAAACTTTTCTGCTTCCAAGAGAAGGAAGAGATTATGTCGGCGGTGAGGAAGAACCCTACTTTCAAGTTCAAAGGCTCGATTATACAATTCTTCCAAGACCTTAGTGTCAAAACCCTACAGCGGAGATATGCCCTACGTCCGTTGACGCAACTCTTGAGGAAAAGCCAGATCACATATAGGTGGGGATTCCCCTTTGCCCTACACGTACTCCATGAAGGCAGCACTTATACTATTAAAGAACATCAAGACATACCAGGACTTTGTCAATTACTAAAGCTAGAATGTCCGGAACTTCCAGAAAACTCCCAGGACAACCCCAAAGCGAGATCACTACTATCAAAAGGGACTATTCAGAATGGTCGTTGGACGAGAGTCCCTAGGAGGAAGCAGAGACCTTGAACATTCTACAGGACTTTGAAGGCTGGAAACAGTTTTCTAAAATTATATAGTTGTTTTGCCTTCTCTGAGAGGAGAGAATAGGTCACAAACAATAGATATAGTTTAGACTATCACTGCAGATCCACTAGGATTTGCACTCTTACTAGCTGTTAAAAAGGTAAGGGAAGTGTAAAAGTTCTCTTATAGTTGGTAGCTCCAAATACCGAAGAGACCAGTATGGTCTGACCACTCTATAGTACAGATTCAGCTGCAAGGTTTTACAGATTTCAACAGGCAGAAATCTTGGACTTATGACCCATCGCTACTAAAACACCCAGATATCCAAACTAAAATCTTAAATAACTTAAGAGAATATTGGAGGTTGAACGTTGACCATTCCATTAGACCCATTATTGTGTGGGCAGCCCATAAACCATATATTAGGGGGTTGATCATCAAAGAGAAAGCTTTGTATATGAAAAGAATCAGGTCAACAATAGACTCCCTACAGCAAGAAATAGAATCGTTAGAAAAATCACATCAGGCAACCTTGTCCCAACTAGTTTTAACAACCTTGACCACTAAAAGAAAAGAACTTGCTAAAATATTAACTGAAAATTCCCTGAGAGCCATACACAAATTAAAATCATTTTATTTCTTATATGCAAATAAGCCAGATAGGTTCTTAGCCAACAAATTAAGAGAAAAAACAAAATCCTTCACTATAGCTCACCTGCAGAAATCAGACGGCACACTAACATCTAATCCAAAGGACATTGTAGAGGAATTTGCCAAATATTATGAAGCCTTATATGATGGGAAGAAGGTCTGCCACTCTCCACTAACTGTAAATCTTAGAGAACAAATACTAAAGAAGGCAACTCTGCCTAAATTAAATACAGACAAGGCAAACGCTTTAGAGGCTGACATCACATTACAGGAAATAGCGATAGCTATTAGGGACATTAAACGAGGCAAGGCTGCAGGTCCTGATGGGTTTTTGGGGGACTATTATAAGCTATACAACACTGATTTGGCCGCCCATTTACACAAATTTTGTAACAACATATTGAAAGGTTCCTCAGTCCCGCCAGAGCTTCTTCAAGCCAAAATAGTTGTTATCCCTAAGCCAGGAAAAAAAACCTACAATGACACAAAATTATAGACCGATTTCGCTAATTAATCAGGACATAAAAATTCTCACAAAAATTTTGTCAAACAGGCTTAAGCAGTATTTACCCACATTAATTCATCCTGATCAGGTGGGCTTTATTAAAGATCGGGAAGCACCTGATAATATAAGACGCACTCTAGCTCTAGTGGAATATTTAAATGCTACAGGAACGCCTTCTTTGCTTCTAGCTCTGGATGCAGAGAAGGCGTTCGACAGGGTGGATTGGGGATACATGCTGGCGGTTCTGGAACATATGGGATTTGGCAACCAGTTCTTAGATGCGATTAGAAGCATATATTCATGCCCAACAGCAACAATTAGGGCGGCAGGCTATCAGTCGAGAGCCATTCAGATTCTAAATGGAACCCGCCAGGGGTGTCCACTTTCGCCATTGTTGTTCGCCTTATGCGTAGAACCTCTGGCCGCCTGCATACGAAATTCTACAGAAATACACGGGGTCAAATTGAACAAAGGAGAATACAAATTAACATTGTTTGTGGACGATATCCTGCTTTCACTCACAAGTCCTATGCTTTCTTTGCCCGCCCTATATCACCTACTAGATGAGTTTTCCAAGGTTTCAGGTTTCAAAATTAACTCCGAGAAATGTGAAGCACTACCCTTGTACATACCAAGACACACATAAAAATTAATAGAAGCTAACTGGGACTTTAAATGGGCTAATGGGTATATCAAATACCTGGGAATATATATCACAGACACAATGGAATCACTATATAGGGTCAACTATAATCCAATATTTAAGACTATAAGGAAAGATCTATCCAAATGGAAAAAAGGCAACTTTTCATGGCTGGGTAGACTTTCGGCAATAAAGATGAACATCTTACCGAGGCTGCTATACCTATTTAGAGCTCTTCCAATCAAAATCCCATTGAAAGATCTAGACGATCTACAGGCCGAACTTATTTTATTTCTCAGAGGACATAAAAAAGCTAGAATAGCTGCGCACATCTTAAAACAACATAAACAATTAGGAGGATTGGGGGTCCCAAACCTCCGAGACTATTACCAAGCAGCCAGACTAGCGCAATGTGCATTGTTAAGCAAAGGCTGTCAGGGAATGACATGGCCTAGTGTGGAGACAGACATTGGGGGTCTAGCGGAGCCAGGGGAGCTTCTATGGAGCCCCAAGGACACAAGCACCAGCCGGTTAGCACAACTAAAAATTACAGAAGATTCTAAAGCAATGTGGATTTCACTAACTAAGGCCTAGATTTGGAGTTCGGCGGTAGCCGTCAAAACCAGCGTTAGAGGCTCCTAACGCTGGTTTTGGCCGCCCGCTGGTATTTGGAGTCAGTGATTAAAGGGTCTAGCGCTCACTTTTCAGCCGCGACTTTTCCATACCGCAGATCCCCCTACGCCATTTGCGTAGCCTATCTTTTCAATGGGATCTTTCTAACGCTGGTATTTAGAGTCGTTTCTGAAGTGAGCGTTAGAGCTCTAACGACAAAATTCCAGCCGCCTGAAAATAGCAGGAGTTAAGAGCTTTCTGGCTAACGCCGGTTTATAAAGCTCTTAACTACTGTACCCTAAAGTACACTAACACCCATAAACTACCTATGTACCCCTAAACCGAGGTCCCCCCACATCGCCGCCACTCTATTTAAATTTTTAACCCCTAATCTGCCGACCGCCACCTACGTTATACTTATGTACCCCTAATCTGCTGCCCCTAACCCCGCCGACCCCTATATTATATTTCTTAACCCCTAACTTGCCCCCCACAACGTCGCCGCAAGCTACTTAAAATAATTAACCCCTAATCTTCCGACCGCAAATCGCCGCCACCTACGTTATCCCTATGTACCCCTAATCTGCTACCCCTAACATCGCCGACCCCTATATTATATTTATTAACCCCTAATCTGCCCCCCTCAACGTCGCCGACACCTGCCTACACTTATTAACCCCTAATCTGCCGAGCGGACCTGAGCGCTACTATAATAAAGTTATTAACCCCTAACCCGCCTCACTAACCCTATCATAAATAGTATTAACCCCTAATCTGCCCTCCCTAACATCGCCGACACCTAACTTCAATTATTAACCCCTAATCTGCCGACCGGAGCTCACCGCTATTCTAATAAATGTATTAACCCCTAAAGCTAAGTCTAACCCTAACACTAACACCCCCCTAAGTTAAATATAATTTAAATCTAACGAAATAAATTAACTCTTATTAAATAAATTATTCCTATTTAAAGCTAAATACTTACCTGTAAAATAAATCCTAATATAGCTACAATATAAATTATAATTATATTATAGCTATTTTAGGATTAATATTTATTTTACAGGCAACTTTGTAATTATTTTAACCAGGTACAATAGCTATTAAATAGTTAAGAACTATTTAATAGTTACCTAGTTAAAATAATAACAAATTTACCTGTAAAATATATCCTAACCTAAGTTATAATTAAACCTAACACTACCCTATCAATAAAATAATTAAATAAACTACCTACAATTACCTACAATTAACCTAACACTACACTATCAATAAATTAATTAAACACAATTCCTACAAATAAATACAATTAAATAAACTATCTAAAGTACAAAAAATAAAAAAGAACTAAGTTACAGAAAATAAAAAAATATTTACAAACATAAGAAAAATATTACAATTTTAAACTAATTACACCTACTCTAAGCCCCCTAATAAAATAACAAAGCCCCCCAAAATAAAAAATTCCCTACCCTATTCTAAATTAAAAAAGTTACAAGCTCTTTTACCTTACCAGCCCTGAACAGGGCCCTTTGCGGGGCATGCCCCAAGAATTTCAGCTCTTTTGCCTGAAAAAAAAAACATACAATACCCCCCCCCAACATTACAACCCACCACCCACATACCCCTAATCTAACCCAAACCCCCTTAAAGAAACCTAACACTAAGCCCCTGAAGATCTTCCTACCTTGTCTTCACCATACCAGGTTCACCGATCCGTCCTGGCTCCAACATCTTCATCCAACCCAAGCGGGGGTTGGCGATCCATAATCCGGTCCAGAAGAGGCTCCAAAGTCTTCCTCCTATCCGGCAAGAAGAGGACATCCGGACCGGCAAACATCTTCTCCAAGCGGCATCTTCGATCTTCTTCCATCCGGAGCGAAGCGGCAGGATCCTGAAGACATCCAGCGCGGAACATCCATCCGGACCGACGACTGAACGACGAATGACTGTTCCTTTAAGGGACGTCATCCAAGATGGCGTCCCTCGAATTCCGATTGGCTGATAGGATTCTATCAGCCAATCGGAATTAAGGTAGGAATTTTCTGATTGGCTGATGGAATCAGCCAATCAGAATCAAGTTCAATCCGATTGGCTGATCCAATCAGCCAATCAGATTGAGCTCGCATTCTATTGGATGTTCCGATCAGCCAATAGAATGCGAGCTCAATCTGATTGGCTGATTGGATCGGCCAATCGGATTGAACTAGATTCTGATTGGCTGATTCCATCAGCAAATCAGAAAATTCCTACCTTAATTCCGATTGGCTGATAGAATCCTATCAGCCAATCGGAATTCGAGGGACGCCATCTTGGATGACGTCCCTTAAAGGAACAGTCATTCGTCGTTCAGTCGTCGGTCCGGATGGATGTTCCGCGCTGGATGTCTTCAGGATCCTGCCGCTTCGCTCCGGATGGAAGAAGATCGAAGATGCCGCTTGGAGAAGATGTTTGCCGGTCCGGATGTCCTCTTCTTGCCGGATAGGAGGAAGACTTTGGAGCCTCTTCTGGACCGGATTATGGATCGCCAACCCCCGCTTGGGTTGGATGAAGATGTTGGAGCCAGGACGGATCGGTGATACCTGGATGGTGAAGACAAGGTAGGAAGATCTTCAGGGGCTTAGTGTTAGGTTTATTTAAGGGGGGTTTGGGTTAGATTAGGGGTATGTGGGTGGTGGGTTGTAATGTTGGGGGGGGGGGTATTGTATTTTTTTTTTTACAGGCAAAAGAGCTGAACTTCTTGGGGCATGCCCCGCAAAGGGCCCTGTTCAGGGCTGGTAAGGTAAAAGAGCTTGTAACTTTTTTAATTTAGAATAGGGTAGGGAATTTTTTATTTTGGGGGGCTTTGTTATTTTATTAGGGGGCTTAGAGTAGGTGTAATTAGTTTAAAATTGTTGTAATATTTTTCTAATGTTTGTAAATATTTTTTTATTTTCTGTAACTTAGTTCTTTTTTATTTTTTGTACTTTAGCTAGTTTATTTAATTGTATTTATTTGTAGGAATTGTGTTTAATTAATTTATTGATAGTGTAGTGTTAGGTTAATTGTAGGTAATTGTAGGTAGTTTATTTAATTATTTTATTGATAGGGTAGTGTTAGGTTTAATTATAACTTAGGTTAGGATTTATTTTACAGGTAAATTTGTTATTATTTTAACTAGGTAACTATTAAATAGTTCTTAACTATTTAATAGCTATTGTACCTGGTTAAAATAATTACAAAGTTGCCTGTAAAATAAATATTAATCCTAAAATAGCTATAATATAATTATAATTTATATTGTAGCTATATTAGGGTTTATTTTACAGGTAAGTATTTAGCTTTAAATAGAAATAAGTTATTTAATAAGAGTTAATTTATTTCGTTAGATAAATATTATATTTAACTTAGGGGGGTGTTAGTGTTAGGGTTAGACTTAGCTTTAGGGGTTAATCCATTTATTAGAATAGCGGTGAGCTCCGATCGGAAGATTAGGGGTTAATAATTGAAGGTAGGTGTCGGCGATGTTAGGGAGGGCAGATTAGGGGTTAATACTATTTATGATAGGGTTAGTGAGGCGGATTAGGGGTTAATAACTTTATTATAGTAGCGCTCAGGTCCGCTCGGCAGATTAGGGGTTAATAAGTGTAGGCAGGTGTCGGCGACGTTGTGGGGGGCAGGTTAGGGGTTAATAAATATAATATAGGGGTCGGCGGTGTTAGGGGTAGCAGATTAGGGGTACATAGGGATAACGTAGGTGGCGGCGGTTTACGGAGCGGCAGATTAGGGGTTTAAAAAAATATGCAGGGGTCAGCGATAGCGGGGGCGGCAGATTAGGGGTTAATAAGTGTAAGGTTAGGGGTGTTTAGACTCAGGGTACATGTTAGGGTGTTAGGTGCAGACGTAGGAAGTGTTTCCCCATAGGAAACAATGGGGCTGCGTTAGGAGCTGAACGCTGCTTTTTTGCAGGTGTTAGGTTTTTTTTCAGCTCAAACAGCCTCATTGTTTCCTATGGGGGAATCGTGCACGAGCACGTTTTTGAGGCCGGCCGCGTCCGTAAGCAACTCTGGTATCGAGAGTTGCATTTGCGGTAAAAATGCTCTACGCTCCTTTTTTGGAGCCTAACGCAGCATTTGATTAAACTCTCGATACCAGAGTTAAATTTATGGTGCGGCCAGAAAAAAGCCCGCGGAGCGTTAGCAGCCCTTTTACCGCCGAACTCCAAATCTAGGCCTTAGACTTTGAAACTAATTTCACCTCAGACTATCATTAAACCAATAGGGACGTTACTACCGAATGAATTTCAAAAACAATTAAGCAAATGGGAGAACAAGGGTTTATACAGGGTGGCAGATTTCATAGACGGGGGGAAAGTGTTGACTTTCAATCAATTGAAGGATAAGATTAATCCGAGCACTTTACATAGGTTCTTGTACCTCCAACTTTCGCATGCCATACACAAGTACAGACAGGGCTCCACTAACACAAAGAATACTATTTTAGAACAACTCATATTAACCCCAGGCAGGCACAAAAAAATGATCACGCACTTATATCTAGCTATTCAAACCGCGAAAAACACAACAAAACCGAGGCTCCACGATAGTTGGGAACATGACCTAGACATAACCCATAATAATGACGAATGGAGACAGATTTTCTCTGAGCTTAGTAGAGGTCTGATGGAGGCAGATCTGATAGAAAACTCAATTAAAACAGCTTATAGATGGTACTTGACCCCATTAAAGACTTCACACTACACTCCTGAAAGCAATAGATTATGTTACCGGGGCTGTGCAGAGGTGGGTTCCTATCTACATATGTGGTGGGAATGCCCAAAGATACAACCAATTTGGAATAAACTGCAACAGTTGATTAGGAGAATACTGGTTGACTCATTTACGTTATCAATATCAAAAGCTCTGCTACACATTCATTTAGGTTCTCTAAATTCAGCCTCTAACAGATGGATTAACATAGTATGCACAGCTACTAGATTATGCATAGCTAGGAAGTGGAAAGTCGGAGCCCCGAAATGGAATGAGGTACTTGATAAAATTGATGATATTTATAAAATGTCGGAATCGGCAGCTTGGATGCAGGGCAATGTAGAAAATTTTCATAACATCTGGATCCACTGGACCCTGAATAAATAATAACGGGTAAAACCAAATCTTGAGATAAGGTGGGGCAGGGGTTACTTTCTGAGGCCATAACATATAAATAATAAATGCATATTTTGACGGACACTGCTGGACGGAAAAGGTTCAAGGTTTATAGTTATTAGAAGTTTATAAGTTTAATAGTTAAGGAGGAATGAGGGAGGGGGGTGAAGGGATGGCGAAAGGGGGGGGGGAACAAAAAGAAACAAAAGAAAAATGGGAATGGAGACGGTTTGTTATGTATCATTTTGGTTCATGTATTTGGCTAATCCTAAGTAATGTTTGTATACATACTACACTGTAAAGATATTTCTGCTGTGAAACATTAATAAAAAGTATTTCAACCTAAATATGTTTTACACTAATGTTCTGTGGTGGATAGATATGTTTTTATTGGTTGAGAAATCTGCTAAATTATAATTGATAAAGTAATTTTTGTATATTTATAAATTATGAGTGCTGAATTTCCTTTATATATAGATTACTATTTCTCTGTAGTCTATCTGGGCTTGCGAGTAATAGGATATGTTTCCATACAGACAAAAACTGTTCTAAAATGTTTGATTTATGAATGATGCTATGTTTATGATGAATATTATCTTTCATAAATCTTAGAATGTATTTGCAAATGCCTTTTATATGATTTATGGGAACAGAGACTTATTCACAGTTCAGTAGTTTTTTCTGCCACTATTTTAATTGTTATTATCCCATTCCACCATATTTAAAGGGACAGGAAACCCCAACATTTTCTTTCATGATTTGGATAGAACATACCATTTTTATCAACTTTCCAATTTACTTCTATTATCAAATTTGCTTCATTCTCTTGTTATCCTTTGCTGAATGAACTTTGGTAGCTAGCTGAACACATCTACTTAATCAATCACAAGAGCCAAATGTGTGCAGGCACCAGTCTTTAGATAGCTTCCACTATTGTAGGATATGTGCGTATTCTTTTTCCACAAGGGATACCAAGAGAATAAAGCACATTTGAAAATAGAAGGGAATTTAAAAGTGTCTTAAAATGACATGCTCTATCTGAATCATGTAAGTTTAATTTTGAATTTCAAATCCCTTTAAATGGAACTAAATAAAAAATAATTTTTAAATATGTAAATTATTTTACACATTAAGGGCCAGATTACGAGTGGAATGTTATTTTAACGGTGCAAATTTGCCTGTTTACGGGTGCATGTTAAAAAAAATAGCCATTACAAGTGGCTGGTTAATGCTCCCAGGAGCTCACAGTTTCACTTTGCACTGAGGACAATTCATCAGAGATCAGACCTCTAGATAATTATAAAAAGTTGCTCCAATTGCCCCCAAAATAAAGTCAGTACTTTAAAATAAAAAATAAATATGAGCATCTTTTTTTTAAAAACTGCACAAAGCATTTATAAGGTAAGTGAGGGTATGTGGGGTGTTTGGAGAAAAAAAACAGCACCTAAAGTGCCTTTACAGGGAGGTCAAGGGGGACTGTGTTTTCACTATAAATATGTATATGCTTATATAGCAAAGAAAACGGAACAACCGGCAAAAGCTCCAATTAAAACAAAAACAAAACTTTATTGCCACATAATAAACTAACAGCAAGGAAGCGTCCTTGCCGTTATTTTAATATGTGGCAATAAAGTTTTGTTTTTCTTTTAATTGGAGCTTGTGCTGGTTGTTTTGTTTTATTAGCTATTAATTGCTCCTGGGCACCTCCATTCTACTATTGGATCACAGCTTTTATCATTCCCATTGGTGCTTCAGCGGTCACATGAGTAGGCTGGTCGGAGAGAGGGCCGTTGTGTTCACGGAGCGGGTCTGTTTGCATACCACAGTGGTTACATTGAGCTTATGACATCAGGAACCTACAGAGCTGAGACAGCAGATATAGGATACAGGAAAGAAGCCGTGCTATCCCTGAGTGATCAGTTTGGAGCTGGAGACAGAGGAGGTGAGCTTGAGGCCACAGTAGTACCTGTATAGAACCTCTTGTCATCAGGTAGGAGATCGAGTATGAGCATCTTGATTTACGACAGACTCAAGAACCGCTTGACTGTTCTTTAACTGCTCTCTAACAGATTCATTGCTTTACTGTTTTACCGCTTGAACTCAGCTCCCCATGCCACTTAACACTAACTTAGACTCTTTATATTTGAGCTATGAACATTTGCTGAGTGATGTTATGATCACTGTATATGCTTATATACATATTTATGTGTTTATATGTGTATATCATATAAACACATACATATACAGTATATATATATATATATATATATATATATATATATATATATATATATATATATATATATATATATATATATATATATATATATAAGCATATACATATTTATTTATTTATTGCTGCCCAAGGTTGTGCGATTTTTTCCCTGTGCTGCCCTAGGTGGTTTGCCATGTTTACTGTCATGAAAACGAGGCTCCTATTGAAGTCTATGGAAGCACGCTCTCGTGAGCACTTGGCTTCTGAGCAATGCGAACGCACGGTCATGTTCATATTGCACCTAACTTGTAATACCAGTGTACATTTACATGTGTAGGCATATATATACCTACAAAATGTGCTGGTATTACTGAGTGGAGCGTATATAATGCGCCTGTGTAAGCGTGAAATTGCACTTCACGCATATTCTAGACCCTACATTTTTCTTTTGGGATTCAGATAGAGCATACAATTTTAAACAACTTTTTAATTTACTTCTATTATTAAAACATTTTTATTTTCTTGTTATCATTTGTTGAAAAGCAGGGATGTATGCTCAGGAATGTGCACTTGTCTGCAGCAGTATATGGCAGCAGTTTTTCAATAATGTTTAACATAAGCAAAACAACCAGATAGCAGCACTATTTCCTGCAATGTAATGCTTCGTGCATATGCACACTACCTACCTAGGTATCTTTTTAAAGAATAACTTGAGAAGGAAGCAAATTTGATAATAGTAAATTGGAAACTTTCTAAAAATTGTATTCTCTATCACCTAGATTACCAGTTTTGCGCTATAGAGGGTGCGAAACAAACGCAACAAAAGTTGCGTTATTTCAACCCCCGTAGTGCGGCCATTATGAAATTTAGAAAAGCTGCCTTGTGCATGCAATATGGTTGCGTTAAGCTCCATACCGCACAAAATACAAGTGCTGCTTTGACGTCCTTGTGCACGCTTTCCCCATAGACATCAATGGAGAGAGCGTGTTAGAAAAAAACCTGCGATCGCGGAATGAAAAGCTCCGTAACGCAACCCCATTGATGTCTATGGGGAACAAAAAGTTATGTTTAAACCTAACACCCTAACAAATCCCCACGTCTAAACACCCCTAATCTGCTGACCCCGACATCGCTGACACCTACATAATGTTATTAACCCCTAATCTGTCGCTCCCGATATCACCACCACCGAAATAAATGTATTAACCCCTAATCTGCCGCACCCGATATCGCCCCCACTATACTAAAGTTATTAACCACTACTTCCCAGCACCCCAACATCGTTCACACTATAATAAAGATATTAACCCCTATTCCACCGCTTCCCGACATCGCCGCCACTAAAAGTTATTAACCCCTAAACCTCTGGCCTCCCACATCACTACCACTAAATAAACCTATTAACCCCTAAACCGCCAGCCACCCACATCGCAACAACCTAAATTAAACTATTAATTACTAAACCTAACCCTAACCGTAACCCTAACCTTAAACCTAACACCCGCTAACTTTAACATTATAAAAATAGGCCTAAATTAAAGTTACAATTATTAACTAAATAATACCTATTTAAAACTAAATACCTGTGAAATAAAACCTAAGCTAGCTACAATATAAATAATAGTTATATTGTAGCTAGCTTAGGTTTTATTTTTATTTCACAGTTAAGTTTGTATTTATTTTACTAACTACCTAGTTAAAATAAATACAAACTTACCTGTGAAATAAAACCTAACCTGCCTTACACTAAAACCTAACATTACAAAAAAACAAAACACTAAAATTACAAAAAATAAAAAACCTACCATTTTTTACAAAAATAACAAACGAAATTATCCAAAACAATAAAAAAAATCCTATTCTATTCTATACCCTGTTTAAAAAAAAAACACCCCAAAATAAAAAACCCTAATCTATAAAAAAACTACCAAGGGCCCTTAAAAGGGCCTTTTGTAGGGCATTACCCTAAATAAATCAACTATTTTTCTAACAAATAAAAACAAATACCGCCTAACAGTATACAAACCCTCACCCCCCAAACCCACAAAATAAAAATAAAGTTAAACCTAATCTACCCATTACCATAAAAAGGGCATTTGTATGGGCTTTGCCCTTAAAAGGGCATTCAGCTCTTTTGCTGCCCATTAAAAATAAAAAAATTGTTATAATAAAAAAAAAACACCCCAAAAAGAGAAAAAGCTTTACACAAAATAACAAACGAATTATCCAAAATAATAACAATTAGTCCTATTCTAATACCCCGTTTTTTTTAAAAAAAAACACAAAATGAAAGATCCCTAATCTATAATAAACTGCCAATAGCCCTTAAAAGTGCCTTTTGTAGGGCATTGCCCTAAAGAAATCAGCTCTTTTTCTAAAAAAATAAAAACAAACACCCCCTAACATTACAAACCCCTGCCCCCCCAAACCCACAAAATAAAAAACCTAACTATAAAAAACCTAATCTACCCATTGCTCTGAAAAGGGCATTTTTGTATGGGCATTGCCCTTAAAAGGACTTTCAGCTCTTTTAATGCCCTTAAAAGGGTATTTAGCTCTTTTAAGATTGCCCAATAGCCCTAATCTAAAAAAAAACACCCCAAAAAAACACTAACACCTCTTTAGGTACTCACAGTTGCTGAAGTCCGGCTTGAACAATCTTCATCCCAGCGGCTCCATCTTCATCCAGGCGGATCCATCTTTATCCATCGTGGGACCGGCATCTTTTTCATCCCTGCGGAGGTGGAGGTCCAGGTGAAGGTTCAAGGCAGAGGTCCAGGCGACGGTCCAAGGTGGAGGTCCAGGCAGAGTTCCAAGGCAGACGGTCCTACGTGGAGGTCCTCCTCATGTGATCGTCCGCCGCACACTGAGGATTCAAATGCAAGGTACCCCTTTTATACTGGGGGTACAATTGCATTCCTATTGGCTGAAAATTTTAAATCAGCCAATAGGAATTAGAGCTGCTAAAATCCTATTGGCTGTTCGAATCATAGTTAGGTTAATTTATAGTTTAAACTTAGGTTTTTTTAATTTCCCAGGTAAGTTTTTATTTATTTTAAGATAGGGATCTTGTAAATTTTAATGTAAAGTTAAGGGGTTGTTAGATTTAGGGGTTAATAGTTTAATTTAGTTTTTTGCGATGTGGGGGGCTGGCGGTTTAGGGGTTATTAGGTTTATTTAGTGGTAGTGATGTGGGAGGCCAGAGGTTTAGGGGTTAATAACTTTATTTAGTGGCAGCGATGTCGGGGAGCGGCAGAATAGGAGTTAATATCTTTATTATAGTGTGGGCAATGTTGGGGTGCGGCGGAATAGGGGTTAATAACTTTAGTATAGTGGCGACGATGTCGGGGAGCGGCGTAATAGGGGTTAATACATTTTATTAGTAGCTGCGATGTCGGGAGTGGCAGATTAGGGGTTAATAACTTTAATATAGTGTTTGCGAAAATATGTGCAGCTCATGCGAGCAACAAGCAACTGTGTCTGCTTCACTTATTATTATTATTATGCTTAGGGCATTTTATTTTTTTTTCCCATCCCCCTGGAAAAATTTCTGTGTACACCCCTTTCATTACTTTCTCCTCTTAATAAGGCAGTAAACTCCAGGTATGAACATTTGACTACAAGATACAGGGAGTGCAGAATTATTAGGCAAATTAGTATTTTGACCACATCATCCTCTTTATGCATGTTGTCTTACTCCAAGCTGTATAGGCTCGAAAGCCTACTACCAATTAAGCATATTAGGTGATGTGCATCTCTGTAATGAGAAGGGGTGTGGTCTAATGACATCAACACCCTATATCAGGTGTGCATAATTATTAGGCAACTTCCTTTCCTTTGGAAAAATGGGTCAAAAGAAGGACTTGACAGGCTCAGAAAAGTAAAAAATAGTGAGATATCTTGCAGAGGGATGCAGCACTCTTAAAATTGCAAAGCTTCTGAAGCGTGATCATCGAACAATCAAGCGTTTCATTCAAAATAGTCAACAGGGTCGCAAGAAGAGTGTGGAAAAACCAAGGCGCAAAATAACTGCCCATAAACTGAGAAAAGTCAAGCGTGCAGCTGCCAAGATGCCACTTGCCACCAGTTTGGCCATATTTCAGAGCTGCAACATCACTGGAGTGCCCAAAAGCACAAGGTGTGCAATACTCAGAGACATGGCCAAGGTAAGAAAGGCTGAAAGACGACCACCACTGAACAAGACACACAAGCTGAAACGTCAAGACTGGGCCAAGAAATATCTCAAGACTGATTTTTCTAAGGTTTTATGGACTGATGAAATGAGAGTGAGTCTTGATGGGCCAGATGGATGGGCCCGTGGCTGGATTGGTAAAGGGCAGAGAGCTCCAGTCCGACTCAGACGCCAGCAAGATGGAGGTGGAGTACTGGTTTGGGCTGGTATCATCAAAGATGAGCTTGTGGGGCCTTTTCAGGTTGAGGATGGAGTCAAGCTCAACTCCCAGTCCTACTGCCAGTTTCTGGAAGACACCTTCTTCAAGCAGTGGTACAGGAAGAAGTCTGCATCCTTCAAGAAAAACATGATTTTCATGCAGGACAATGCTCCATCACACGCGTCCAAGAACTCCACAGCGTGGCTGGCAAGAAAGGGTATAAAAGAAGAAAATCTAATGACATGGCCTCCTTGTTCACCTGATCTGAACCCCATTGAGAACCTGTGGTCCATCATCAAATGTGAGATTTACAAGGAGGGAAAACAGTACACCTCTCTGAACAGTGTCTGGGAGGCTGTGGTTGCTGCTGCACGCAATGTTGATGGTGAACAGATCAAAACACTGACAGAATCCATGGATGGCAGGCTTTTGAGTGCCCTGCCCCTTGCAAAGAAAGGTGGCTATATTGGTCACTGATTTGTTTTTGTTTTGTTTTTGAATGTCAGAAATGTATATTTGTGAATGTTGAGATGTTATATTGGTTTCACTGGTAAAAATAAATAATTGAAATGGGTATATATTTGTTTTTTGTTAAGTTGCCTAATAATTATGCACAGTAATAGTCACCTGCACACACAGATATCCCCCTAAAATAGCTAAAACTAAAAACAAACTAAAAACTACTTCCAAAAATATTCAGCTTTGATATTAATGAGTTTTTTGGGTTCATTGAGAACATGGTTGTTGTTCAATAATAAAATTAATCCTCAAAAATACAACTTGCCTAATATTTCTGCACTCCCTGTACAAAGCAGCCCTTTAGTAATATACACAGGCATAACTGGCTTTAGCTAACAGTGCTAAGCTGTGCTAAGCTGTGTACATAAAATGCTCATGGAAAGTAAAAAATAAATAAATCAGAGAATTTTAACCACTTCACGTCATTAGGATGTTCCATGCTGTCCTAACAGTGCTGGGCTTTAACACAGTTAGGACGGCATGGAACATTCTACCTTATATGCCATCCTGCAGCCTCCTCCTTTTAGGAAATGGAAAATAAGACTGGGGGCATGCCTTGCAGTGTAGGCAGTCCCCATGATCCAATCCCGGCCTAGAAATCATGTGATCACATCGATCATTGCGTGACTTTTTCAGCAAGTGTTTATATCGGAACTTTGTTCCGATATTAAACACTTGCTATTGACATGAAGGGGATAAAAACCTAAGGAAAACAACTATGGAAGTTAGGACAACATTAAAATGTTATTTGTTTTATTGCACCAATTGATGAGTAATAGTTAAGTATAATAACATAAAATAATAATATAAGATAAAATAATAATTAATACAAGCAAACAAAATAAGAGTAATGTAAAAGAAAGAAGGGAGTTTTTTGCTCTATATTTTAAAATAGTTCAGAGATCTTTACTAAACTGCTATCTGCTAACTAATATGACAGTAAAGAAAAGAGGAAGATGCCTCTGTACATTTCCTATTTGTTACAGGTGTCTGAGTGCTGATTGGTTGTTTCTGGGGTTTTTTTGTTTGTTTTGTTTTTTGTTTTTTCGCTGCTGCTGCTGCTGCTGCTGCTGATGGAATTCAGAAAATAATTTAATGCAAAATACAAAGCTTCCTGTCTTACAATAAAATGTTTAGAAAGTAGAATAGTAATTGAATATTATTAAACGTAGTAGTAAATAAAAGTAAGATGCTACTGTGTGGTATTTTGTTATGCTACATCTTTTTGTCTACAGCAATTTGCACTTTCATGTAAGTGGCAAGAGTCCATGAGCTAGTGACGTATGGGATATACATTCCTACCAGGACGGGACAAAGTTTCCCAAGCATCAAATGCCTATAAATACACCTCCCACCTCACTCATACCTTAGTTTTACAAACTTTGCCTCTTCTGGAGGTGGTGAAGCAAGATGTGCTTGAATTTTTTCTGAGAAAGGCGCTTCTAAGCATTTTGAAGCCCAAATTCCTCTCAAAGTACAGTGTTTATCTGAGGGATGTGAAGGGAGTATTGCCTAATGACACCATGTTTTCACCTATGGGAAATCAATTCATAGGAGTCAATTTACTAAAGTGTGAGCAGACATTATGCAATGTATTGTATTATGTCCGCTGCACATCGATAAATGCCGACAGCATACCACCCCCTGCAGATTCGTGGCCAATCGGCCGCTAGCAGAGGGTGTCAATACGGGGCATCAAGCTCCGTACGGAGCTTGATTAATTGACCCCTAAGGCTCTCTGTAAATCGGTCGCAGGGATTTACAGATTGACGTTATACTCCTCTACCATTACCTCTGCTGATATGTTTCAGTACTGGTTTGGCTGTCTGCTATATGTGGATGAGTGTCTTCTGGTAAGTATATATAATTTTTTTAAGACACTCTCAGCTATGTTTGACACTTTATATTATAAAGTTTTAAATGTATATTGCATATATTTCCCATGAGTCAGGTCTGTGTATTTCCCTTTGCAGTTTAACAGTTTCAGCATGGAAATTATGTTTATGGAAGATTTTAGGTATTTTGTTTCTTACCTGGGGTTCCAGTTAGTTGTAACTTGGAGTCTGTTTTTCAACATTTTCGTGGGCTAACTAGGCCCGCGATGATACAAAATGCTACTTTTTATTGCGTGATTTTTGGCATGAACATTTCTGTCGTGACGCAAATTATGTAATTTCTTGCATCTTTTTTGGCGCAAATATTTTGGGCGCAAATTTGCGCCTGCTATGACACAAGTCACCTCATTTCATTTTGTTAGCTTTGGCGCCAAAAGTTTTTTCCTCTGCATTTGCGTCATCTTTATTTGCTCTCTGCTTTGATTTGTTTATAGAGGGCTTTGATGTTTGCTTTTGCTTTTACTTTTTGTATAAGAATATTATCATAAGCATTTTGTTCCCCATTCCTGAAATTGTTAATTTGAGGAAATTGGATATTTTGTTTTAATGTTATTATTCATTTTACATTTTGCAAAATGTCTCTAACAGATCCTGCCTCTGATGTTACTTTAGGAACTAATTTGCCTGAACACAATTCTACCAAAGCTAAGTGTGTTATTGTAAATAAGCTGATTTTATTTCTTCAGCTCAATTATGTGGCACTTGTTTATTACATGTTGATAATGTTTCTATGAGTACAATAACATCTGCTGTTATTTTTTCTCAGTTTAATGTACCTGATATTCCAGATATGTAAAATGTTATTTCTGCAGCCATAAGAAGGCTGTGACTGCTATTTTGTCTTCAAATAAACGTAAAGGTCTTTCCAAATTTGTCATAGATTTATTGAATTTTGTACTGACCGAAAATATACTAAAGTATTATCTACTGATGAGGGTTCCACTGACTCAGAGGATCCTGCATCAGAGACAGAAATTGACAAATCTTTTTTATATTTTTTCAATTGAACACATTTGTTCTCTATTAAGGAAGTATTGTTTACTTTAGGCTTTAAGGAGTCTAGTCCTCCTAATAGCTTAGCTAATAATAGTTTAGATTCTGTGTTTAAGACTTCTGAGTTTGCTCCTTAGTTTAAGACTTCTGAGTTTGCTTTTCAGGATCCTTTAAGGAAGCCTGAATCTTTCCTTAAATAAAGCATTATATTCTTGGATCGGCTATTTCTATGGCTGAGGTTGCTGCTGCTTCAACTTTCTAGTTGGACAGTTTAGCACAGCAGTTATTTGATCCTGAAGTATATAACATTGTTGTTTTATTTCAACATACAATCTTATTTATGTTGCTATATTTGATGTTATTTAAATTTAATGTAATATCTATATTTTTAGCTATTCTGACTTGAATAGCTTTATGGCTTAAATCTTGAAATATTGACATAGTGTCCTAATCTGAATGATTATTTCTAACTTTTCAGGGAAATAATTGGTTTGGTTCCTCTATAACTAGGGGTAAGGGAGTTTTTTTGGCCCTAGACAAGAAATTTAAGGGTAAATTTTAAGCTCTCAATTATTTTCGTTCCTTTCGTCTGTATAGAGAACTGAAAACCTCTCATTCCCCTAAGGCCTCTGGCTCTATTTGGAGACCATCTCCAAATTGGAATAAATCCAAGCCTATAAGGATCCAAATCCGACTCCTAAGTCTGCATGAAGGTGCAGCCTTCAATCCAGTTCCTCTGGTGAGAGGCAGATTAAGTTATTTCAAGACATTTGGACAGTTTCGGTCCAACTTGGCTTTAGTTTGTGTAGATCAACACCTAATAATTAGTGCAGTATACTTACTCCGAAGAGTTCAGAGTCCAACTTGATCAGTTGTAAAACCTGATATTAAAAGTGTGGTAAATTTCTGTCTATTCCCCACTGGTCTGGACGTAGCTGCAAGTGATAAAACTTTCACTGAGAGGTGTTGTATTCAAAAATGAAAATAATGTGCAGTATACTCACTCCGAAATAATCGGAATCCAGCTCCTCACAAGACAATGGGGGTGTAGTAAAGTTTCTGTCTATTTTCCCATAATGCAGGTGTAACTGCAAACAATGAAATTTTCACTGAGAAGTATCGGAATATTATCGGATTCCAGCTCCTCACAGGATAAATGTAGCAATATTTGATAATTCCCAAAAGGCAGCAGGCAAATATTTGTTACAAAACAAACATTTATTAAAATGTGTCACAATGGACAAATAAAAAAGCTCTATAAATTTGCTCTATGCGTTTCAACGAAGAACTCATCTTTCTCAAGAGCTGTAAAAGTTAGATGTGCTGCTTCTGAAATGCCCAGGTGCTTTATATACAAATGATTGTTGTTCCTCTTCCGGTGTTACTAAAATTGGACTCACATAAATAACAGTGCCTAATATCTTCAATTTTTATCCCCATTTGATTTCAACTGTGTTGATAATAAACACTTCTAAGCCCAAATTAGATTTAATTGCACAATCGCGCTATTTAGGAATTTAAATTTGTTCATAAAATCAAATGGGAGTAAACTTGCTTACGTTACCAATATCATAACCAATCAGAACAGTGAGAAACAAAAAAATATATACAGTTGTTCTGAAATCATGTGCTGTTATCCTAACGTCCTTACTGCCCTTTCAGTACTCAGTTGCCAGACTTTTTGTCCCTTACTCTCCACATGGGGTCCCCTGCAACCTAAATGCAAATGCTGAAATTCTCATAAAACATGTTACTTTTGTGATCCTATTACACCTTTTCAGTTTGAAAGACAAATGGTATTCTGATTCCAGTCTGCTAATTCCCATCTCATTATCTCTTAAATCAACAGCCTTAGACATTTATGTTTTTATTAACTGTATGGGGGTAAGGGATGCTCTGAAGCTTGTATTTTTAATTAAGGAGCAAATGGTTTTGGTCCTGTCTCAAGCCACAAACTCTGTTCTCTTTCAAAATTACTTCCCCAACATTCCTCTAAGTGACTGTTCTAAATTGGGCAGGCCAAATGTTCCATTGTCCCCCTGTGTGTTCAGCATAACTTTACATAATGAGTGTGGGAGATCTCTTAGAAATAATCCTTTGTTCTACAGACCATGTGTACATCCACAGATTTATTAAATAAAGATAAATATACTTCTATATATTATTTAATAATATTTTAAATACCTTGACATAAATCCCCCTTTCAAATTCAAAAATATGTAGGACACATGTATTTTAATTGGATCAAAGTTAGTGGTATTTGGTGAGGATGTTGACCGTACACATCATGGACAGTCTTCTATGTAGATAGTCTGTCAATTTTGAGCCTTCATGTTCATCAGCTGGTCATCTTTAAACTACAGTATGTCTTTAGTGCATTTGGGGATATGACACTTCATTCTCCCTCTATGACTTGTAGTTGGGATCTGGGATGACATGCCCGCAATTGATTGATATGGACCCATTTATCTATGAAACTTTCATTTTTGGGGATCCTTATTTTATAGGCTACTGGAGATATTTTGTCAGTAATGACAAAAGGACCTTTCCATGAGGGAAGAAATTTCTTCTCCCTAACCTGATCTCTTCCAAAGTTATAAAGATAGACTTTATCATTTATTTCATATTCCTTTTTGGACGTTTTGAGATCATAATAGGTTTTAGTGGCAGTTGCAGCTTTTTCTAAATTTCTTTGAGCAAATGCAAAGGCATATTGCAGGTGCTTTCTGACAGAATATAAGTTAAGGGTTTTGATCCTATAGCAGCAGTGTCAGTTTAAAAACAGCCAGATAAACAATGATAAATAATGTATTTGTGTATACATACCAATTTCAACTGATCTCACTTTATTCAATTTTAATACCTAAATAATCATTAGAATAAGAATGTATTAGTAAATGTGAGCAAATATATCATTAGTGATCTGCACTATTATTGTATATCTCTAGATTATATACAAGAAAGATTTACATTGGTCAAACATCAACATGGGACACCCTATTATTGGATATATGGAACTGCCAAACATTAGCTATAAGGATACCATGAAAACACCATCCACATTACCATTGGCACAGCTGGAACATATGATCTTGACACAACAACGGATCTGATTTGGAACTAACATACATAAAAGACTAGAAAGGGAACTCTTTGTTTCTCACTGTTCTGATTGGTTATGATATTGGTAACGTAAGCAAGTTTACTCCTATTTGATTTTATGAACAAATTTAAATTCCTAAATAGCGCGATTGCGCAATTAAATCTATTTTGGGCTTAGAAGTGTTTATTATCAACACAGTTGAAATCAAATGGGGATAAAAATTGAAGATATTAGGCACTGTTATTTATGTGAGTCCAATTTTGGTAACACCGGAAGAGGAGCAACAATCATTTGTATATAAAGCACCTGTGCATTTCAAAGGCAGCACATCTAACTTTTACAGCTGTTGAGAAAGAGTTCTTCGTTGAAACGCGTAGTGAAAATTTATAGAGCTTTTTTATTTGTCCATTGTGACACGTTTTAATAAATGTTTGTTTTGTAACAAATATTTGCCTGCTGCCTTTTGGGAATTATCAAATATTGCTATATTTATCCTGTGAGGAGCTGGATTCCGATCATTTTGGAGTGAGTATACTGCATATTATTTACATTATTGAGTACAACACTTCTCAGTGAAAATTTCATTGTTTGCAGTTACACCTGCATTATGGGAAAGTAGACAGAAACTTTACTACACCCCCATTGTCTTGTGAGGAGCTGGATTCCGCTTATTTCCGAGTGAGTATACTGCACATTATTTTCATTTTTTAATACAACACCTCTCAGTGAAAGTTTTATCACTTGCAGTCCAGACCAGTGGGGATTGGAATAGACAGAAATGTACCACACATTTAATATCAGGTTTTACAACTGATCAAGTTGGACTCTGAACTCTTCGGAGTAAGTATACTGCACTAATTATTAGGTGTTGATCTACACAAACAAAAGTCAAGTTATCTCTTCTTCAGCTTAAACTGGAACACTAGAAAAATAACTCTTTGGGACCTGCGCCTCTTTATCCACTATCTACTTTTCTTAAGTGTGTTTCAAACCTAGAGTTTTCGGGGGTGATTGTTCCAGGATTGGGTTTCTATTCAAATTTATTTGTTGTCCCAGAGAAGGATGATTTTTCAGACCAATCCTGTATCTGAAAATGTTAATTGGGGGGGCGGGGCTAACCGCCGAGGGAGATGGCCGCACTTCTACAGAGCTCCCGACCCTAAGCCTGCTAAAGGGACATATCTGTCTACTTGGACACATAGATTTCAGTTCCAGTCATATGGGATAATCCAAGAACAAGTTTGAGGGCATATGCATGCTTTTGTTTTTATGTGTGACCGGTACAGAGGAAAGGGTACGCAGCGGACAAGACATCAGATAAATTGAAGATGGCGGATCACTATAGTGAAGTGGCAGTAACAGAATTCTAACTCTGAGTGAGTGGGCAACTGAAGCGATTGTGCTACCTGCAGAGAGCTGACCTATAGCTCTCTACATTTTTCCCAGAATATGGGGGACCTTCTCTTATGCCAGGTACAGGCTTTATTTGCAGAATATGACCGGCAAATGCACAGCCGATTCGATCGATTGATGGCCCTGGCGGGAAACCAGAATGCTAAAGAGGATGATGGGTCACATATGGCCGGGAAGAAGGGCTGCTCTCTGCAGCATGCCGACCTGCAGCCGTCCCAGTGTAATGAGGATCCGCTCATTCAACATGTGAGGCTAGCAGGTGTGAGCTCATCAACAACTGAATCCGGGGACACTGCATCAGCTGTTGAGACAGACGCAACTCAGGACGACCCTTCTCAGAGAGAGCTGCTACGCTTCCACGCCGCCCAGGTTCACGGGACTGGAGCGGCAGGAGGGATAGCACTGTCGCAGGTTGGTGTTTATATAGACATAGAGAACTCTGTACTCATTCAGGCCGTCATTTTGACACTTACTGGAGACAATTCTGGCGTGAGATCATACTGGCTAATAAAACAGGAGGTCCTGAGAGGAAGGACGGCTCCTGCTGCAATTTTTCTACCGACCAAGCTGGGACTATACAGATTCTTCAGAGCCGGTATCGGCTAGATTTATTCTCCTTGCTGGGGGGCTATGGACTAGGTATACTCTTCATAGCATGACTGGCACTAAACATCCACAGTTTGTAATTAGTGGTATCCGTTTGCATATGATTATAAGAGACATGCCAATATGCACTTTTGCTTATTATATGCCCCCATACATATGTTAAATTAAACACTGTCACAAGCATAGATCAAGGTTGTTTAATTATGGAATTACATATCTAGAGCAATAATATAGCACTCTATGAACGTTATTATTAATGCAAAAAATTAGGAAATTAAAATATAACTTTTACTAGATCAAGTTAAAAACAGGGGATTGACAAACATCATTAAAAGTATAAATTTGGATCCACCACTTTTTAACCAGATACTGTCACTGCTGGTTAATAGAGACAAACACCTTTGTTAGGTATATGTGAGTCTCTTGTAAATCAAATGACAAGATTATCTCTTGGCATATTACTCATATAAGGTGACAATACTCCTGATTCAAGGTAGGTTTGGAGGCCACTAATAAATTACAGTGAATTACGCTATCACAAGTAGAAGGTCATATAGGCTGTTGGTGGTTATTCATAAACATCTAGGTGGTTTGCACTGAAATATCTTTACCTATGGTTGTAAGGAGTTGTGAACTCAGATATTAAATTACCTGTTGATACCGTTTAAGGAAATATTACTCCTAAGTATCTATATTCATAAGGGTAAGTATTGTGCTGCCCACACTAATATAGAGAGTGGGATACCTCACACATTACTGATTTTTACCTGTTAATACCGTTAATTTCTGACACACTCCTAATTTTTACCTGTTAATACCGTAAAGATGGGTATTGGATTTATCTAAAGTATTAGGTAGAAAGTCTGTTACCTTATAGATGTCACTAAAATATTGTGAATTAAGGTAAATCTGACTCTATTACCCACTCAGTTTTATGAATAACTAGGATACTGTATATACTTGGCCTAGCCTAGATCAACACCTATATTACCTATGAGTAAGCAGGGTTTGTGGTGTACCTAGTGTGGCTCGATCAGCTTACAGCTTGCCTATGGTTGTAAGGAGTTGTGAACTCAGATATTAAATTACCAGTAAATACCGTTAATAAAATATTGCTGCCTGAGTATCAATGTTCTTAAGAATAAGTATTGTGCTACCCACGTTAATATAGAGAGTGGGATATCTCACACATAACTGATTTTTACCTGTTAATACCGTAAATATCTGACACACTCCTAATTTTTACCTGTTAATACCGTAAAGATAAGTACTGGTTTTTCTAAAGTATATGGTAAAAAGTCCGTTACCTAATAGATATCGCTAGAATATTGTGAATTTAAGGTAAATCTGACTCTGTTACCAGCTATGTTTGATAAATAACTTGAGTACTATGTATACTAGGCCTGGTCTGGATCAATACCTATATTACCTATGAGTAAGCAAGGTTTTTTGTTATACCTAGTGTAGCTCGATCAGCTTAGACTAGATACCGCTATTGCGGCCTAAACTATTTTAATACCATTTTATAATGTCATTTAAGAAAGAATGGAGGATCAACAAATTGATTTAAAAACAACAATTAGGGGAGAACAGGGGGACGCCACTGACGCGTTTCGCCGTGGTGGCTGTATCAAAGGGCAGTCTCACTCTGTTTGCGTGAGATTTAAATACCCTTAGGTGTTGGCGGATTGGCTGTTAGAAACAGCATTATTTGTAATCATTGATTGGATTGGTCATAATCGAGGGTGTGTGACTTAAGATGCGTGTTGATTGGTCTATTTGCCTCAGCTCTTTTTCTGTATTTGTCTCGATAATATTGTTATCTGCATATATTCAACAATGTTATTTGGTTGGCATCACAGTCTTATTGTGTCTCTTATATGATAATGTTGATGTCATTCATTCATTTGTATATAGTTGTATGCTTGTTAAACGATCATGATCGTAGCCTTTCTGTTATTGGGTACCGCATCTGTCAATCATAGTGACTTGACTTGCGAGAGCAGAGACACGAATGTTGATTGGCCTGAATGCGCTCTCTATCTTGCATTCATATCAGGTTATTCAGATTTACGTCATCCTGTTTCGTGACTCGGCTTTTCTACGCCCATCTCATGTTATTGGGTGACGGATCTGTCTGTCAATGTCATTCTGTGTATCCGCCGTTTTTGCATTCTCCCATCATATTTGTAAATATGATAAACAGAATGATCGTAACAAGTTGTATCATATATACAATAGATGTTTTACTTAACTTGTATCTTGTGCCAATTTCAAATTTGCATTTGGTAGTTATCAATGATATTTATGTTATCCAATGTCATATTTGATTCAAAATATGCTGTTAGTTCATTCTTTGGATCTTTCTGCATACCGGGCTATTTTATGTTTAGGGGAATCTCTATCTTATAATTGTTTAATGCCTAGATTAAATAGGTGCACAAAATACTAAAAGTGAAACAATGGGGAAAAAGAATAAAAGGTGAAAAGACGTGTGTTAAAAGTGAATGTCATCAAATAATAATGATGAGTAGAGTGATGTCAATAAAAGTTGATATGTTGGTGCTACTTTAATGATAATTCAAATTTGAAAATATTGAATATTGTGTGCCTTATGGGTGTGTGAAAGATAAATGGATAATTTGGTTGAGGAGAAAAAGGGGTTGTATAAAAATGATCGTTATACATAGCAAAAAATGCTGATGGTGTCGTGACCATATAAGTGTGATCAGTGAATAGGAGCAGTGTAGACTGAAATATTAGTGTCATAAAATTTAGTGTAATATTTGACACTTGAAGGTGCTTGAAAAATGCATTTATAAAAATAGAGTCCATATCCTAGAATATGTATATATTGCAGAAAAGTATATGGAATTCCATATCCCTATTTCCATGTGAATCTTTTTGAGTTACATATAGTCTTATCCATGTGTAGGATAATGAATCCAGCATTGGATATATTTTATTAATAACTCTCCTTGTCGTTCAGAGATAATTCGTTAGAATGTTAACTACAGATGCTATTTTATCGTTTTATTTGATACTTTTATTTAGGAAGAAATACATAGTAGTTGTTATTTTCATTTAGACCATGTGGATTGACAGAATTGAGCAAGTAAATCCACTTGCACTCTGCCTGAAGTAATGCATCTTCTAAGTCTCCTCCTCTGATTCCTAATGATATTTTTTCTAAGCCAAAAAAGGATAGATGTTCAGTATTTGAATCATGTTTGTGCAGAAAATGTTTGGCTATCTGGGTGATCTTTTTGCCTCTTTGGAGGTCTGATTCAGCATTTCTTATATTACACATGTGTTCGCCTACCCTCTTTTTGAGTAGGCGTGAGGTCATACCTACGTAGTTTAATTTGCAACTACATTGTAGTACGTAGATCACACTCGCAGTGGTGCATGTGATATGTTGTTTGATGTGGTGTACTTTCCCAAATCTGTCTTTGATTTGGTCAATCTGAAAAGTATTGGGGCAATACGTGCAGTTTCGGCATGGATAATTTCCAGGGTATGAGATTTTAGCCTTTTTCCTTACAAAATGACTCTGGACTAGTCTATCCTTCAGGTTCCTAGATCGCCGGTAGCAGATAGAAATTCTATCTCCAAGGCTTTCACTCAAATCCGGATCATTCTGAAGAATATACCACGATTTTTGTATAATCTGTGTTACATCCTGAATTTGTGAGTTGAATGTGGTTATTAATCTGGTTTTGTTATCCTTCATCTTAGATTTGGGAAATAGGAGATCTTGTCTTGGAGTGTGTAAGGCTCTATATTTGGCTTTTTTCAGGCTTCTATTGCTGTAGCCTCGTGCTTTCAATCTGGTTTCCAATTCTTTTGCTCTTATTTTAAATATTGAGTCTGAGGAACAATTTCTACGTGTTCTTAGAAATTCGCCTACTGGCAGGGATCTGAGTGTGCTTTGGTATGGGCACTGCTATGATGTAAAATTGAGTTCGTTGCAGTTTGTTTACGGAATAGATCAGTTATCAGATTGCCATTTGAGTGAAAGCCTTGGAGATAGAATTTCTATCTGCTACCGGCGATCTAGGAACCTGAAGGATAGACTAGTCCAGAGTCATTTTGTAAGGAAAAAGGCTAAAATCTCATACCCTGGAAATTATCCATGCCGAAACTGCACGTATTGCCCCAATACTTTTCAGATTGACCAAATCAAAGACAGATTTGGGAAAGTACACCACATCAAACAACATATCACATGCACCACTGCGAGTGTGATCTACGTACTACAATGTAGTTGCAAATTAAACTACGTAGGTATGACCTCACACCTACTCAAAAAGAGGGTAGGCGAACACATGTGTAATATAAGAAATGCTGAATCAGACCTCCAAAGAGGCAAAAAGATCACCCAGATAGCCAAACATTTTCTGCACAAACATGATTCAAATACTGAACATCTATCCTTTTTTGGCTTAGAAAAAATATCATTAGGAATCAGAGGAGGAGACTTAGAAGATGCATTACTTCAGGCAGAGTGCAAGTGGATTTCCTTGCTCAATTCTGTCAATCCACATGGTCTAAATGAAAATAACAACTACTATGTATTTCTTCCTAAATAAAAGTATCAAATAAAACGATAAAATAGCATCTGTAGTTAACATTCTAACGAATTATCTCTGAACGACAAGGAGAGTTATTAATAAAATATATCCAATGCTGGATTCATTATCCTACACATGGATAAGACTATATGTAACTCAAAAAGATTCACATGGAAATAGGGATATGGAATTCCATATACTTTTCTGCAATATATACATATTCTAGGATATGGACTCTATTTTTATAAATTCATTTTTCAAGCACCTTCAAGTGTCAAATATTACACTAAATTTTATCACACTAATATTTCAGTCTACACTGCTCCTATTCACTGATCACACTTATATGGTCACAACACCATCAGCATTTTTTGCTATGTATAACGATCATTTTTATACAACCCCTTTTTCTCCTCAACCAAATTATCCATTTATCTTTCACACACCCATAAGGCACACAATATTCAATATTTTCAAATTTGAATTATCATTAAAGTAGCACCAACATATCAACTTTTATTGACATCACTCTACTCATCATTATTATTTGATGACATTCACTTTTAACACACAGAATGACATTGACAGACAGATACGTCACCTAATAACATGAGATGTGCGTAGAAAAGCCGAGTCACGAAACAGGATGACGTAAATCTGAATAACCTGATATGAATGCAAGATAGAAAGCGCATTCAGGCCAATCAACATTCGTGTCTCTGCTCTCGCAAGTCAAGTCACTATGATTGACAGATGCGGTACCCAATAACAGAAAGGCTACGATCATGATCGTTTAACAAGCATACAACTATATACAAATGAATGAATGACATCAACATTATCATATAAGAGACACAATAAGACTGTGATGCCAACCAAATAACATTGTTGAATATATGCAGATAACAATATTATCGAGACAAATACAGAAAAAGAGCTGAGGCAAATAGACCAATCAACACGCATCTTAAGTCACACACCCTCGATTATGACCAATCCAATCAATGATTACAAATAATGCTGTTTCTAACAGCCAATCCGCCAACACCTAAGGGTATTTAAATCTCACGCAAACAGAGTGAGACTGCCCTTTGATACAGCCACCACGGCGAAACGCGTCAGTGGCGTCCCCCTGTTCTCCCCTAATTGTTGTTTTTAAATCAATTTGTTGATCCTCCATTCTTTCTTAAATGACATTATAAAATGGTATTAAAATAGTTTAGGCCGCAATAGCGGTATCTAGTCTAAGCTGATCGAGCTACACTAGGTATAACAAAAAACCTTGCTTACTCATAGGTAATATAGGTATTGATCCAGACCAGGCCTAGTATACATAGTACTCAAGTTATTTATCAAACATAGCTGGTAACAGAGTCAGATTTACCTTAAATTCACAATATTCTAGCGATATCTATTAGGTAATGGACTTTTTACCATATACTTTAGAAAAACCAGTACTTATCTTTACGGTATTAACAGGTAAAAATTAGGAGTGTGTCAGATATTTACGGTATTAACAGGTAAAAATCAGTTATGTGTGAGATATCCCACTCTCTATATTAACGTGGGTAGCACAATACTTATTCTTAAGAACATTGATACTCAGGCAGCAATATTTTATTAACAGTATTTACAGGTAATTTAATATCTGAGTTCACAACTCCTTACAACCATAGGCAAGCTGTAAGCTGATCGAGCCACACTAGGTACACCACAAACCCTGCTTACTCATAGGTAATATAGGTGTTGATCTAGGCTAGGCCAAGTATATACAGTATCCTAGTTATTCATAAAACTGAGTGGGTAATAGAGTCAGATTTACCTTAATTCACAATATTTTAGTGACATCTATAAGGTAACAGACTTTCTACCTAATACTTTAGATAAATCCAATACCCATCTTTACGGTATTAACAGGTAAAAATTAGGAGTGTGTCAGAAATTAACGGTATTAACAGGTAAAAATCAGTAATGTGTGAGGTATCCCACTCTCTATATTAGTGTGGGCAGCACAATACTTACCCTTATGAACATAGATACTTAGGAGTAATATTTCCTTAAACGGTATCAACAGGTAATTTAATATCTGAGTTCACAACTCCTTACAACCATAGGTAAAGATATTTCAGTGCAAACCACCTAGATGTTTATGAATAACCACCAACAGCCTATATGACCTTCTACTTGTGATAGCGTAATTCACTGTAATTTATTAGTGGCCTCCAAACCTACCTTGAATCAGGAGTATTGTCACCTTATATGAGTAATATGCCAAGAGATAATCTTGTCATTTGATTTACAAGAGACTCACATATACCTAACAAAGGTGTTTGTCTCTATTAACCAGCAGTGACAGTATCTGGTTAAAAAGTGGTGGATCCAAATTTATACTTTTAATGATGTTTGTCAATCCCCTGTTTTTAACTTGATCTAGTAAAAGTTATATTTTAATTTCCTAATTTTTTGCATTAATAATAACGTTCATAGAGTGCTATATTTGTACCCTTCTGTCAGTCCCTCACTGATTTTCTGTATAGTTTGTTCCCAGGTACAAGCACCTACCCCTATTAGACAATTCATATTACAGTATATCAATACCAGTAGGGGAACGTTATAACACACCATTAAGTGAGTAGTGCCATTGTCTCCTCTCCTTGAATACATATCTAGAGCAATGTAATGCTGTAATTTACAGATATTTCTTGGTGTGTTATGTATCTCTATTTCCTAGCTTGGGGTGAGTTTTTTGGGACTAATTTAAATATAGCATATGTACATACCGATGTGATATGTCCTGTAACTTGCCTTACATACTGTACAGTCCACTATGCTAGCCTTATTGTTATTATCCCACACTGTGTATCATAACGATATGTTGACCTGCCTAAAGCTACATAACTAGTATTTGCTGTGCTAGGACCAAGTTTGAGCGATGAGCAGTAAGTGGTTAGACTCTAGGGCTGGGTAATGTAGTGAGGTGAGATTCAGATATATACTAGTGCTCCATTTACCTCAATGCACACTGTTATTCCACACTGCATAGTATATTTACCTATTCCTTATTTGTTCTGCACATGGGCTTAGTTGTACAAATGACTTTAGTTGTACAGATAGTTTCTTATCTTTCCTGTAAGGGTCTCAAGTGATAGATCTGTGTGGCGGTGTGTATGGCACCTCCAGTGTGCTCCTTCGTGAGCTCAGGGGGGGCCTATGTCACTGTTATCAATGTTGCCTACAGCAAACTATTATATTTTAAGAAGCTCTATTTAACTGTCTGTATTCTAGATCAGAAGTAGTGAACTAGAGACCAGCAGATCTAACCTACTTGCAACCGACATGATTTGCATGATCTTGCCTATTAGTGCGTTTGTATCATTATCCAACCTATCCAAGATAATACTGTATGAAGGCTGTAAAAGCCGTTATGTATGTGCAACATGTGCTTAAGCTAGTTCACTGCTAATTATTTACTGAGCATATTTGAATATTTATCTACGCTAGTTACCTGCTCCTCCAAAAATCTAAGTGTATATGTCTTTGTATGTAGATCCCTTAAAGTGTCATTATATACTAAGCCCTAACTTTTATAGCTCTTAAGGGGTTATTCTATGTCCGTGCTATTTATAAGCAACTATTTAGCTAATGTAATACAAAAATGTGAGCAAATGTTTTGGAAATGTTGTTTGAGACTATAACTGGGAAAACGTGTATACAGAATCACATTAGCTGCTCTTGATATCCGAATAGATACCTACTGTTCCCAGTACCCTTGAGGCTTATATTAGGGACCAATTGTTAATTATCTGTTTTAAATCCCCCCCCCCCCCTATCCCTCTTCCCCTCTTCTCCTTCCCTCCCCCTTCCCCCTCCCCCCCCCCTCTTCTTTCCCCTCTTCTCCCCCCTATACCTTTTCCTTTACCCCTCTACTCCTCCCTCTCCCCTTCCCTCTCTCTCCCCCTTTCCCTTCCCCCCCCCCCTTTTTTTCCCCTCTTCCCCCCTCCTTTCCCCTCTTTTCCCCCGCTTTTTTTTTCTCTCCTCTTCCTCCCCTCTCTCTCCCTCTTTCACCTCTTCCTCTCTCTCCCTCCCCTCCCCCTACCCTATCCCCCTCTCCCTTCTCATTCCTCCCTCTTCCAAGTATGTGGTAAGAGATAAACACCTTATCCTCCACATTCCCATTTGGCAGAGTTGTGTTGTCTCTGCCCTGCCCGTGGAGCCTTGTTTGAGTGTGTCCCGGTTTGATTATAAAAATGGCTCTTCGGGAATTTACTATGTTTAATACTCTGTGTTCAATACTTCTAGATACTTTTTCACTCTCATTTTAGTATAAGAGTTTTCTCACTTATGTACCTAATGCATGTGATAACACTACTGGTGCGTTGCAATGGGTTTAGGGATTGTATATTTCTCACCTGATTATAAGTCTTTTGAACCTACAGCTTTTAGACTCACATTCTTATTGACCTCCTGGTAGCTGTTTTAATGCGAATAGTTATACGCTGGCACCTATTAAGGTTCAAATTTAATTATGAAACAGTCCCTGTAGCTTATTTGCTTGAAGTAATGTAAGGTACTCGTGTATATATTGTTAATTTTCATTTTTTTTCTATCATCTCCTTCAATTTTATTGTTAGTTTTCTGGACCTAACCATGGTCCCAGCGGCTATAGGAAGGAGGATATAAAGTGTAGGCCTCTTTCAGGCCTGAACTAACTAAAAGCCCTCTGAGTAGTACATTCTTCTTGATGAGGTCCAAAAGTGGCCTCGGCTACCATGGGGGGAAAAGGGGGTGCTTTGAGGTTTGCTCTGCCATTTTATGTATATCCCAACCTACGAGTCTTCTATGATTGTTATAATAAGAGATCTATACCCAAATTTGTTATTTAGAATTTGTTTATGTTCATGAAACCTATATTGTCATACTACATGCCATATGTTTGTCTGAGCAAACTGATTCTTGTCTGTTTTTGTTATTCCCTCAATAAAAAAAATATATTTAAAAAAAAAAAAATGTTAATTGTTTTGTAAGAGTCCCCAACTTTTTAGATGGTGACTATAAGGACTATTCTGCTTTTTGTTCAGTAAGGTCATTTTATGTCCACAATAGACTTACAGGACACTTATCTTCACATTTTGATTCATCCAGACCACTATCGTTTTCTGAGATTCTCTTTTTTAGACAAACATTACAATTTTGTTGCTCTTCCTTTTGGCCTAGCAACTGCACCAATAAGTTTCTCAAAGGTTCTCTGTGATCTTCTTTCTATAATCAGAGAGCAAGGCATTGTGGTATTTTGGATGATATCTTGGTACTAGCTCAATCTTTTCATTTAGCAGAATCTCACACGGAACAACTAAATGTTGTTTCTTCTAGACATGGTTGGAGGAACAATTTACCAAAGAGTTTATATATTCTTTAGAAATAGGTTTCTTTCTTAGGTTTCCAGATAGATTCAGTGTCCATGATTTTTTTCTCTTACAGACAAGAGACGAATGAAGTTGGTCTTAGCTTGTTTAAACCTTCAGTCTCTATCATTCTCTTCAGTGGCTATATGCATGGAAATTTTAGGTCTCATGGTTGAAGCATCGGACGCAAGCTACTTTGCTCATTTTCCTATGAGACCTCTACAGTTTTGCATGTTGCACCTGTGGTGCAGGGATTATACTCAGATATCACAGTTGATATACTTAAATCCCAACATTTAACTCTCTCTGTTTTTGGTGTTTAAACCATCACCTTATTATTATTCAAGGGGCTTCCTTTGTTCATCCTTCCTGGACTGTGATCTCAACAGATGCAAGTCTTATATGGTAGGGAGCTGTCTGGGGATCACTGACAGCACAAGGGGTTTGGAATCCTCAAGAGGCGAGGATACCAATAATTATTTTAGAACTCTGTGCTATTTTTAGAGCTCTTCAGGCTTGGTCTCTATTGAATAGAGAACTTAACATTCATTTTCAGACAATATCACAACAGTGGCATATGTCAATCATCAATGGGGGCCTTGCAGTCCTTTTTTTTTTTTTTTAATTATTTATTTATAATCCAACAGTGGACACAGCAAAACTGACATTTTACTTCTCCAGCTCACCATGCAGGGTGCCTTGGAGAATGAAAAAGAATAATAACATCTGAAAATATAATCATAACATATAAAAAAAAACAAATACATCAGGTGCTTTCATATTTGGAAAAAAAGAATTAATACAGTATAAACCAATAAGCGCCTTATTTAGCCATTATATTAGTTCATATAAAGATAATCAGATAATATGTCGATCAGGCTTAAAATAAAAATACATTAACTAAAGATACACTGTTGGGGTATATATATATATATTTTTTTTTTTTAAAATATATTACCTATAAATAGCAAAAGATAAGAAGAAAGAAAAAGAAAAGAAAAAAAATATATATATATATTTCTCTTTCTAGGTTCTATTCAATAACAAAAAATAGGGGAACAAAGAAATAGTCTAATATCTTTGTTTAACTATTTATCCCTTTAATTGAATTCCTCTTCCTTGAACCGAAGGGGTTAGATCTTAATAGAAGTGGTGGTGTGAGGCACAGCAGCTTAGAGCAGGACAAAACAAACAGACACAAGAGGAAAGAAGGAAAAAAGAAAAAAAAAAAAAAAAAAAAAGGATAATCATCCCTCCCATTTCTACTCCATTCACCAGCGCCTATTATATTTAGTACCAATCTGCTGGAAAAACATTAGATAGAACTAAGGATTCAAAGTAATCGGTTCTACGGAAATGAAATATAAGAGAGAATTGTATGCCCGGTGGATAAGTTAGAATAACATTAAGCCATTTTGAAAATAAATCTTTTGTTGTTTCTCTATGTAGAGCTGATATGTTTGCTTGTTCAAATACTATCTGGGAGTAAATATAATTTACAAAACATAACATAGAGGGTGCCTTTTTGCTTTTCCAGTTTTTTAATATAAGGTTACAGCCTAAGGCAATGACAGTATTGATAAGGTTCGTATTTATTTTTTTGATATCTGTAAATAGGAAAAAAAAAATATCTCTAGACTTCAATTTAATTTTACTTTCTAAATTCTTGTTTATCCAAAATTCCACCTTACTCCAAAATTGTGCTATTTTCGGACACGACCAGAAACAATGTGTCAAATCTGCTCTTAAGTTATTGCATTTTGGACAGTTATTACTAACGTCATTACACCAATTAGAAATTTTCCATGGGGTTAAATAAGCATTATTAAGCAGCTTTAGATGGGATTCCTTCCAGGATATAGGAATGATAGCAGTTTTAATCCACTTAAAGGTTAAATTTAGTACTTCTGACGAAATATCATTGTATTGATTACTCCATTTCTCTACCAAGTAATTGGTTATTAATTGACCTTGTTTTGCAAGCATAATTTTATATAGCAGAGCTATGCTATGGTTACCAATTTTGAAACTTGCTATGTAAGATTTAATTTGCGCCCATCCAGTAGACTCTGCATTTGATTTTCTAATTCCCGTTATAAAGTGTCTTATCTGAAGATAAGCAAAAAAATTCTTGTTGGATAAACGAAATTCACTATCAATATCTTCAAAAGATCTCATTTGTAAGAGATTATTTAAACATTGATAGACATAGATCAGCCCTTGTTGGGTCCATCTATTATAGATCTCACAAGATAGACCGGGTATAAATTTTGGATTGCCTTGAATCGGAAGGTATGGTGACAATTCAAAATTTACCTCTAAGATTGTATTCAATTTTTGCCACGCTTCAATAGAATTATATATTATCTTCATGCTTTTGATGTTATTGGGCAGATGGGTTGCTGTGCAGTGGAGAAGGGCTTGAAAAGAATAAGGGGCACATAAATTCTTTTCCAGAGAAAAGAGTGTAAGGTAGTTAGCTTTGCTTAGCCAATCAAAGGCGAAGCGCGCTAAATTTGCGATATTATACTTTTTGATATCTGGAAAAGACAGACCCCCATTTTCTGGTCTAAGGGTTAATTTTGAAATAGATAATAAATGTCTCTTGTTACTCCATATAAAATTAGTACATTCTCTGTTAAATCTCCTGATATCTTGATTCGGAATAAATAAGGGAACATTTTGCATAATGTACATTAACTTCGGAAATAAAATAGTTTTAATAATCATCACCTTCGCGGATAAAGAAATGGGAAAGGCACTCCATTGTTTAAATTTTTCAGTTGCTTTTCTAAAAAATAAGGCATAATTTAATCTATACCATTGGGTAGGATCAATATGAATACATATCCCTAGATATTTAATACTAGAGGATTCCTGGAAGGGATGTTCTTGGATACTTTTTTTATTTTTATATATCCAAAGGATTTCGGATTTACTGGTGTTAATTTTATAACCCGAGAAGGTGCTGAATGTGTCAATAATGTTAAGAGCCTTGGGTATGTTTAACTTAGAGTTTTTAATAAATAATAAGAGGTCATCTGCGTAAAGGGATAATACTAGTTTTTGCCCTCCCATCCTAATTCCTTGCAATTCCTCTCGTAGATAAGTAGCCAAGGGCTCTATTGCCGCGTTAAATAATAACGGGGAGAGTGGGCAGCCTTGTCTCGTCCCTCTGTGTAATGTAAAATCAGGAGTCTGGCTCCCATTTATTAATAAGGAAGATCTAGGGTGATCATAAATAGGCTTTACGAAATGGCAAAAGTAGCTCGAGAACCCGAATTTTCCCAGAGCTGTAAATAAATGATCCCAAACCACAGCGTCAAACGCTTTTTCAGCATCAATTGTTATTAATGCAAAGTCTTGGTTGTTTATCGGTTTAACATGAAATTTGTTCCAGAAATGTTCTAATGTCAAGAATACTTTGCGGATATTCTTAGTTATGGATCTTCCAAACATGAAGCCAGTTTGATCTGAATGAATGATGGGTTCAAGACATATTTTAAAACGATTTGAAATAATGTGTGTCAATAGCTTGTAGTCTGTGTTGAGTAATGAGATGGGTCTATAAGATGTAGGGTCTGAGGGATCTTTGCCTTTTTTTAAGATCAGAGATATAATAGATTTTTTAAAATATTTAGACATGGTTTGGCCCTGAATATAATAGTTATTGAACAATTGAAAAAGCACATCAACAAGGTCTATTTTGAGTATTTTATACAGTTCAGCTGGGATCTGGTCTGGACCTGGAGCTTTATTACATTGGGCATGATTTATAGCTTCTAATATTTCCTCCTTAGTTATAGGTCTATTAAGGGCGGTAAGCAGGTCTCTAGGTAACTCGGGTAACGCGACTTTATGCCAAAAAGAGTTTTTGTTATCTATGTTGACTTCTTGAGAGGAATATAGTTGTTGATAATATTCTAAGAAAACTTTTTTAATACTAATTTGGTCTGTGACTCTATTTATTCCATCCATCACTGCTTCTATTGTGTTCACTTTTCTCCTAGCTTTGTCTAGTCGTGAAAGAAATTTGGCCGATTTACCGTACTGGCCTCTGAACTTAGCGCTTAACTTTATCTCTTCCGCTATTATTTTCTGTCTAAGAAAAATATCCCTTTCTGTTTTGGCTGTCCTATATCTGTCTCTGGATCGTTTAGAGGGTTCATTAATATATTTACGGAATAAGTTCTGAACTTGTCTAGATAACTGGATTTCTCTTTCTTGTAATTTTTTTCCCCTATATATCATATAGGCTTTGATCTCGCCTCTTAAGTATGCCTTGGAGGCTTCCCAAAAAAAATCTATTTTTTCTTTATATGATCTATTTAAATATACGAAATCCCTCCACTTACTTTTTAACCAATTATCGAATTCCGAATCATTTATTAGATATTTTGGAAAGAAAAAATTATTCCGTTCACCTCTTTGGTGTGTCGTTAGAGATATGTCTACTGAGATAATAGCGTGGTCCGAAATAATAATATCATGTATCTCCGCCTTAACTTCTGTTTTAATTATTGAGCTAGAAAGGAGAAAAAAATCTATCCTGGACAAAGAGCCATAAGATTTAGAGTCACAGGTGAAGGCCTTCCCATCTGGATGTTGTAGCCGCCAGATGTCATGGAGTTTCAAAGTTTTATTAATTTGTTTAAATATTTCCGCCTTCTGTTTAGAAAATAAGGAGTTTTTTGAATATCTGTCTAATGCTTCTGTCGGTATTAAATTAAAATCTACTGCCAGAATTAGATTTTGACCAATGTATTTTGTTAGCTGATAGGTTAAATCGTTCCAAAAGGCGGGGTCAAATTTATTGGGTCCATACACATTACAGATAATCACCGTTACCCCATTTATTTGTAACTCTAGAACTGCCCATCTCTCTTGGGGATCTAAAATTGTATTGGTAATAATATATGATAGATTTTTATTGATCAGAAATGCTACACCTCTTTTTCTTCTGGAACAGGGGGTGGCTATCACCTCCCCAACCCATTTGCTACGAAGTTTAGCAGCTTCCTCTGCTTTTAAGTGCGTTTACTGTATTAATGCTATATCGGGATTATATTTACCTAGTTGTTTAATTATAGTTTTTCTTTTGATTGGGGAGGTGATGCCACTGACGTTCCAAGAAAAACATCTAATATTTTCTTTCATGAGGGTAATTTAATATATCTATATATCAGTAAGGTGCCGGGAGGGAGAGAGGGAGGGGGAAAAAAAAAAAAAAAGGGGGAAAAGGGGAGAGGATAATATGACTACCACTTACACAGATAACTTGAGAGAAAATAAAATAATAATAAAAAAAAACTTTCACTGCCATGTTTATATATGCAATTACTTGCATCAGTTGTTTTTCTCTTGAATGGGTTATATCGCCTGAGGAACTTTCGCATTGCCTGTTCCGAAACACATCTCATACCAGTGACAATTTATTTTCTTTAAAATAAGCTTTGGCTTCCTGCACACTGTCTAGCTTAACTGAGCCCTCTTCCTCATTGATAAGTATTCTTGCAGGGTATAATAGCTTTGCAGAGTATCCACTCTGTATTAACTTGGTGCAAAAGGGGGCCATCTCTTTCCTCCTAGAAGCAGTGTCGGCGGAATAATCCTGAAACAGTAAAATTTTGTTTTTTCCAATATATAAATTCTCAATTTTCCTATATGCTCTTAATATATTTATCTTATCTTGAAAGTTGAGGTATTTTACTAAAATTGGTCTGTGAACATTTTTCCCGTCGGCTCTGCTTCTAGGAGAACCCAATCTATGAGCTCTTTCAGCTATAAGCGGGAGATCCCTAGATTCCATATCTAAAGCGTTAGGGAGAGTATTAGTTGCAAACTGTAATAAGTCTTTGAACTCTTCTGTCTCAGGGAGACCTATTATTTTTAAGTTGTTCCGCCTTGAGCGGTCTTCAAGGTCCTCTATCTTTAAGGTCATAGCTAGTATTTTCTTTTCCTGCTCAGAGATTTTGTGTGAATAGCTATTAGATAAGTCTTCTATAGCTGAAATTCTATCCTCTGCCTCTGAGTCTATTTGCAAATTGTCTTACTTCCACTGATAAATTGGACATTTGATTTTTAAGCTGTTCAAATTGAGGCAGAAAGATATCAGACAGTTGACTAACTAGTGGTTGAAGATCTGTTTTTAGATTTACTCCCTCATTTAGGGTCTCATTAGTGATGTCAGATGTGCGTGGACGTCTATCTTTGATTTTAGGCAGCATGGTCTGGGGGATAGTGCTCTGGGGGAAAAGGAATCTTTCCATGTGAGTCTGTGTAAGTGTATGGGGGGAAAAGGAAGTGTGGAGGGGGAAACACAGTGAACAGAAGGAAAAATGTGTTTCAAATCTGACGTGTTAATGGGCGGCGCCCTGTATTAGAGTGAATTCACCTAAAATGGTGAAGAATTATTTTTTTTTCTCTTTTTTTTAAAAAAGAAAAAAAGAGTAATCACAATATAGTGAGTGTCTAAATATTCATGCCAAAGAATAACTTGATGTACATCTTATTTGAAAAAAAAAAATGAAAATATAGGGAGTTAACAGCTTTACTTTCTATTATAATAACTGTTTAGCTTTATGAGTGCAGTATCTAGACCTTCAGGATATTAATAAATTAGCCTGGGATGTTAATAATATATTTTGAAGTAACACATAATGCTGCTTACTCTTATTAATAATTAGCAGGTATTTTCAAAGTTTAGAGTCACCCGCAAAACACAGATATCCTGAGACCTTTCTGCAAACAGTCAAATCAAGAAAATTATTTGTATTAGATTGTGAAGCTGACTGACGCTGTAAAGACAGCTATTCTCTTAACAACTAACCAGCAAAAACTAAATAGTTAGAAAAAAAGTTACAACATTTTAGATCATAAACAACCTAATTTCTCCCCAGAGGGATTGAAACTTTGTTGCAAACATTTTTTTTAAAAAAAAGACCTTTTCTTGATATAATTCTGAGCAACTTAGCAACATCTGAATAACTGTTACTTTAGCTGCCAGAGCGTAACTTAAATAAATTGACAGCAAACACAAAGCAGTTGTAAAAATACAAATTGGCTCAGTTCTTTTGTAATATCAAATCACAGTAATAACCTAGGATCTAACTTTATCTGCTCTTGGCTTTCTCAGAGAAACAAGGGGCATTAACAATACCCCAGCAGGTAAAAATGTAGTTAGTAACTCTAGCATAAGATAGATATAATGCAGCATACGCAATGTTCACAAACGAAATGAACAAAAAAGTACTTGCGCTTCAGCTGCTCTTAGTGGATAATCAGACCGTCTTTCGCTGCAGGAAAAAAGTTTTGCTAATTTCCCATAGCGTCCTCCAGTTGAGTTTTGTTCCTTTACTTTCTTTTCCGTGTGGGCCCTTAGGGACGAGTGTCTTCTTTCATCTAAGTGGTAGCCCGGTTTTATTTCCGCTGAAGGCTTTCAAACACATTGTGTTATGAGGACCCAGGAGTCCAACCAGCCGGCTATATCCCTCAGCAATTCTCCTCGCCACTCCAGGCAAACACACTGCATCCAAAGGTTTCCACACTCTCATACCAATGACAGCCGCCTGCGGTATCTCTCTCCTCTTTTCTCCGCTGACCAGGCTTGTCTCGCCTCCCTCTGTGCACCAGAAAGTTTTCCTCACTTCAAGTAGGTGCTACGAAGCGTTACTTTCTGTACTCTGCAGGAGACGCTGTAATCCTGAGATGGACATCCGCAATTACAGTTTCCATCAAGGCTTATCGACAGGGTACAATTGTTCTCCTGGTAGGCTTTCGTTAAAACTGTAAGTCCCTCTCTGCTTTAAATAGCTTATGATATGGCAGTGGCTCTAGCTAGTGAGCCAAGACAGCTTATTGGACTTCCCCGCCTTACCCCCTTGCAATGGTGGGGTAACGTCCTAGGGAGTAAACCAGGTACTCCGACAACGGACCGTGGCGGCAGCTTGTTTTTTTCCGGAGCTCCTTCAGGCTGCACGCCGAATTTGCGTGCTCCGTCTAGCTCCACCCAGTTGAAGCTTGCACAGGAAGTCCCAAGTATCTCTGATATTTTCTTGGACTGAATCCAACTATTTTAAAGACTCTGCGATTCATATCTATGTAGACCAGGGGTGTCCAAACTTTGCTCTCCAGAGGTTTTGGAACTACATTTCCCATGATGCTCATCTAGATAAAATGCTGGCTGAGCATCATCGGAAATGTAGTTCCAAAACCTCTGGAGAGCAAAGTTTGGACACCCCTGATGTAGACATTTGGGAAGCGGATTATCTCAGCCGTCATTCTGTACATCCGAGGGAGTGGTCTCCTTTTCCACATGTGCTTTTTCAACTTATATAGATGTGAGGTCTTCTAGAAATATATCTGTTGGCCTCTCGTCTGAACAAAAGACTTCAGATACCTTTCCAGGTCCAGTGATCCTCAGTCAGAAATGATGGATGCTCTAGCAGTTCCTTGGTTTTGCCAATCTGCTTACATTTTTCTGCCTCTGGTTCTTTTTCCAAGGGTGATCTCCAAGATCATATTGGAACAATTTTATGTGTTTCTGATAGCACCAGCATGGCCTCTCTGGTTTTGGTATGCAGACCTTGTCTGAATGTTAGTTGTCAGCCTTTGTTATTTTTTATAAGACCAGACCTTCTGTCTCAAGGCCCATTTTTCAATCAGGATTTCAAATCTTTGAATTTGAAGGCATGGAAGTTAAACGCTTAGTTCGTAAGTCATAGAGGTTTCTCTGATTCAGTAATTATTTCTATGATACAGGCTTGTAAATCTGTTTCAAGGAAGATTTATCATAGGGTTTGGTAAACCTATATTTCATGGTGTTCCACTCATGGTTATTCTTGGCATTCTTTTGAATTCCTAGGATTTTACAGTTTCTTCAGGATAGTTTGGATAAAAGGTTTTGTCTGCAAATATTTTGAAGGACAAATCTCTGCTCTTTCTGTCTTATTTCATAGAAAGATTGCTAAGCTTCCTGATATTCACTGTTTTGTTCAAGTTTTGTTTTGTTATTTCTTATTAAATAAATTTCTCCTTCTTGGAGTCTCAATTTGGGTTTTAAGATTTTGCAGGCTCTTCTTTTGAGCCTATGCATTCTTTTGATTTTTATCTACTTTCTTAAAAAGTGTTATTTCTTTGGCTATCTATTCTGAGTTTTCTGAATTGTCTGCTCTCTATTGTGAGTTTTCTTATCTGATTTTCCATCAAGATAAGCTGTTTTGTGGACTTTGTTTTTATTTTTTTTGCTTTAAGTTGTGAATTCTAACATCTATAGGGAGATGTTTGTTTCTTCCTTGTGTCCTAATCCTAAGAATACTTCTAAAAGGTCTTTTTCATTCTTTGGATGTGGTAAAAGCTTTGAAATATTATGTTGAGGCTGCTATAGATTTCAGAAAGACTTCTAGTCTATTTATTTTTTCTGGTTCCAGAAAAGGTCAGAAAGCCTTTGCCATTTATTTGGCATCTTGGTTGAAGTTTAGATTCAGAAGGCTTATTTGAAGGCAGGGCATTCTCCGCTTCAGCGTATTACAGCTCATTCTACTAGATCAGTCGCTATATCTTGGGTTTTTAAGAATGAAGCTTCAGTTGATTAAATTTGCAAAGCAGTAACTTGGTCTTCTTTGCACTCATTTACTTTATTTTACCATTTTGATGCGTTTGCTTCTTTGGAAGCAGCCTTTGTTAGATACGTTTTTCAGGCAGCTGTCTCAGTTTGATTCTAGTGCTTATGATTTGCGTTTTTTTTTATTTTTTAAGAAAACAATTATTTTTTGGGATTTAATTTCTCAACGGAAATAGCTGTTTTTATTTTATTCCTCCCTCTCTAGTGACTCGTGGACTTCTACATCTTGGGTATTATATCTCATACATCACTAGCTCATGGACTCTTGCCACTTACATGAAAGAAAACATAATTTATGTAAGAACTTACCTAATAAATTAATTTCTTTCATAGTTACAAGAGTCCATGAGACCCTCCCTATTTTTTGTGGTTATGATTTTTTAGTATAAAGGACATTATTTTTCCAGTTCCTCTTTTGAATGCTTTTTACTCCTTGTTTTTTTACACCTCACTTCTTGGCTATGCGTTAAACTTAGGTATGAATGAGGTGGGAGGTGTATTTATAGGCATTTGAGTTTTGGGAAACGTTGCCCCTCCTGGTAGGAATGAATTTATCAGGTAAGTTCTTACATAAAAAAATTTTTTACATCCACCACAAAGACAATTATCTCTAGAAATACTAAACTTGTAACCAGATATTTTTTATTCATCTGAACTCAACTTCTCTTTTCATGACACATTTCAGTACAACATTTTAGTAGCTTAAGCTGTAAACAAGTTACAATTCTTTTACACACTTTTACTTTTCTCTTTTTTCACATAAAAAAACTACAAAGACAATTTGTTTCTGATTAGCAGGGTTTGTAAATCTCTGCAAGAATCCAAAATCATAGCTGGTTTTGCTGCTGCATTCAAAAATATTTATCATCTGAAGCCCAAGCCATATGTTATTGTTTGGCTATTGAGGCTACTTTACTATAAAAACCAGTTCCGCACTTTGTAACACACATGCGCTCAGCCTCTGCAGATGTGATCAGATATGGAACTTCAAAACAATGATAATTATGATAACACAATGACAGTGGCTCCTTAATATAAAGCAATTGGACTTTGGCTTTTGAAAAAGAATGGCCACAAATTATGATGATTAAAGACTACGTCAGGGAGAGAAATTTCACAAAATATCTGGGGGATTTTTTAGGATTAAATTGTGCAATTCATCCAGCAGCGATACTCACAGGTTAGAGCTTCAAGGAGTCACTACAAAACTCCCCAACAATAGTAGAATAAAGTGAAATGAAGCTCTCCAACATGCCAAAGTTTCAATACTTTATTAGAGAGAGTGCAGAGTCAAACAGCCACGACGTTTCGGGGAACCATGCCCCTTAATCATGTGGTAAGTGATAGTACAGGTACACCTGTTTAAATAGCTCACCTTGGGATTTTAACCCTTACAATCTTGTAATTTACATTCTATAAATGCAACAGCACCATCTGCTGGTGAAAAATAGGTAGACCATGTACAAAAATTAAAAACAAAACAGCTATGAAGCCCCTATAACAGAACCACATCTATACATACAGAAACACTGCAATTCAATCATTAGAATTTATTCTAAGAACATTAAGCAACATGACTTAAGATTAATACTGCAGAATATATGAACACAAGAGCAACACCAGTTCAATAAAACACAGACCAGTCTATCTCTCTATTAAGCCCCCTAGGCTCCAGGGTATCCAACTTGAAAATCCAATAGGATTCACGTTGTTTCAAAAGGACATCCCTATTGCCACCCCTATGGGGGATTTTAATCTGTTCGATCACCTGGAACCTAAGTTGGCTAATATGATGTCCCATGGCTAAAAAATGGTAAGCCACCGGTGCAGTGAGTACCTTGCACCTGATGTTGCTCTTGTGCTCAGTAATTCGATCCCGTACCCTCCTAGAGGACTCGCCAATGTAGGCTTTCCCACATGGGCATTTGATCATATAGATAACATAATTGCTATTACAAGTAAAATAGTCCCTATAATAAAATTTATAACCACTATGTGGGTGTGAAAAATAGGGACTTTTTACTATTGAATTACAATTGCTACACCCTAAACAGGGGAAACAGCCTAAATTCTTTTTGGTAATGAACCGTTGTGACAATGTTCTACCAGGGCCAATGTCAGCTTTGATTAAAGAGTCCTTCAGACTCTTATTCCGCTTATATGCTGGCATAGGCATTTGGTCAAATTCAATAACCTCCGAATTGCAGTTTTTTAGGATACCCCAATGTTTCCTGATAATTTTCCAAACCTGATCACTTTGTCTGGAAAATTCAGATACAAAAATCATCCTCTTTGAATCTTTTTTGGCAGATAAACCTGGCTTTAACAGTGACTTGCGATCCAATTGAGACACCTGATTGATGGTGTCTACAATGAAATCTCTGGGGTACCCGCGTTGCAAAAATTTGTCACCCATTTCTGAGAGTCTCAAGGGTACTTTAGATTCCTCTGCAACTATGCGCTTTACTCTGAGCAATTGGCTCTTTGGTAACGATCTGATCAAAGAAGGATGATGTGCACTGCTGTATAACAGCAGATTATTCCTGTCAGTCTCCTTACTGAAAATATCAGTCTTGAAATTGCACCCATCCTTTAGAACAGTCACGTCCAAAAAGTCAATTGAAATTTCACTGTGAGTGTGAACTTAATGCTATTTGTCGAATTATTTAACTCCTTAACAAAAAGTTCAAGGGCTCCAACGTTGCCCAACCACACTCCAAAAATATCATCAATGTAGCACCACCAGGTGGCGCCACACTGACGAAACAAAAAATTTTCAAAAACAAATTTCTCTTCAAAGAGGTTCATAAAAATATTTGCATAGTTAGGGGCAACGTTGGAGCCCATGGCTGTACCCTGCAACTGCAGATAGAAAAAATCTTCAAACAAAAAATAATTATTAAAGAGTATGATCTCTAGCAGTTGCAGAATAAACCAAATTTGTGAACTGGAGTATAAACCAGAAGTAAAGAGCACATGTTTAACAGCTCCCAACCCGCTCTCGTGGGTGATGGAGGTATATAAACTTGCCACATCCAGACTGAAAAGTATAAATTTATCAGTCTGGAGTTGTAAGTTATTCAATTTGACCAAAAAATCATTGGTATCCTTGATAAAAGTACTTGACTGCTCCACCAGGGGTCTCAAAAGTTTATCCAAAAAGATGGATATTCCTGAGAACACAGAGTTAGTCCCAGCAACAATGGGTCGCCCAGGTGGAGCAGTCAAGGACTTATGAATCTTAGGCAGCACATAAAGTACTGGCGAGATAGGGTCTTTAACAATCAAATATTTAGCAGTTTTCTCATCAATGATGCCATTGTTAAGCGCTAATTTGACAGTGACAGAAATTTCTTTAGTAATTTTAGATAGAGGATTAGCAGCAATTTTCTTATATACAAACCCATTACTTAGCTGATGATAAATCTCAGACCTATAATCAGTTTTGTTCAAGATCACAGTCGCACCGCCCTTATCAGCTTGCTTTAAAATCACCCCATCCTTAGATTTAAGTGATTTCAAGGCTAGATGGTCAGCTGCTGTGAAGTTGATAAAACCAGGTTTAACCTTATGCTTCTGTTGAATAACTTTAGACTGCAATTTATGTACATCCAAAAGGACAAGTTGTTCAAAAGTAGCTATACTATGATCAGTAACCATAGGATAAAATGAACTTTTATTAAACAGCCCCAAATTCTTGATGCTTAAAGGGTTAGTTTTATTGACACAATCACCAACAGGGTCAGAGCTAACAGCAGTAGACCCAATATCGCTATTACACCGTGACAATCTCTTATCCTTATTAAAATGCCAGAATTTTAATCTAACATTCCAGAAAAACCTATACAAATCCTTGTTAAGGTTAAAGAAATCACAGTCATTCAGTGGGCAAAACGTTAGTCCTTTCTGTAGAACATCCGCTTCCCTCGTATCAAGCGGGCAATCAGATATATTAACAACTATATCTTTTTGCGTGCCCTGGTAACTCTGTTGGTTAAGGCTTTGTTGGTCTTGTTTACCTTTGTAGACTTGCTTGTGCCTCCGATGTTTCCGGCCCCTTCTCCTGCACTGTCGGAGGCCTCTGTTTGTAAAAAATCAGAGGATGAATCGGAGCTGCTGCCTGACGTTGCGTTACGTCGCTGTTGCCTTCTCCTTGCACTGGAAGTGACGTAACGCTCTTTTCCCATAGGGTCGTACACCCAGCGGTAGATACGATTGGAGGAATAATCATCAGTGTCCCTTTGGAACTTTAACCTCTTCCTTTCCTCGATCGTTGTTCTCATCTCGGTGAGTAATTCTTTGTTGGAAGATATCAATTTGTCCCATTCCTCTGTGGAAATACTCTGACGAATCTTCTCCTCTAATGTTGCAATAGCCACCTTGATGTTGTTCAGGTCAATCTGTAAATATTCAACTGTAAGGACAATCAGGTCAAAGGAGCATTTGTTGAGGATCTGCTCAAACTTTTTGCAATACTCCTGATTGTCCTTCAACAGTGTCGGTCTGGTATTCATCCGTAGACCCCTGGGAATCCTCTTGACTCTGTGATATTCGGCCAGAGTGGTGGCATGAAGATCATATGCCAGCTGCCTTTTAGTTAGTTTCTCATATTCATTACTTGCCACTTGTTTAGGTGCAGTGTGTAAAAAATTCCGTGATCCTTTCACCAGTGTAGTGATTCTAGAGGCTTCAAACTCTGTATAGGTAAAAGTTTGTGACCCTGCAGGTTCCTCTTGACTTAACATCTTGAAAACAGGCTTGGTAGTGCACGGATGAAGTAGTGAAAAAACAATCAAATTGTGCAATTCATCCAGCAGCGATACTTACCGGATTTTTTAGGATTATTTTGCAATGACTATGGGTCAGATGATCAAAGGATTGCTGCATCCAATGAGAAATCTTAATTTTTCCTGCAAGTCCAACAATGTTCAAGGCAGATGAAAATTCCTAAAAAAAAGTGGTCTTTTTCTCTTCATAGAGACGATTGGTGATATTGTTTCTATAGGAAAGTACAGGTCTTGCTATCTTAGAATATTTCAAAGATTGTTATGTGAAATATAGTATAATAGAATTGTTATTGTTTAAAAAGATAGATAACGCCTTTACTACCCATTCCCCTGCTTTGCACAACCAACATTGTTATATTAATATACTTTATCACATTTAAACCTCTAAATTTCTGCCTGTGTCTAAGCCACTACAGACAGCCTCTTATCACATGCTTTTTTATTTGCTTTTCATAACAGGAGACTGCTAGTTCATGTGGGCCATATAGATAACATTGTGTTCATGCCCAAGGAGTTATTTAAAATTTAGCACAACACAATACAATAGATAATAAATACATAGTCATGTGATTAGGGGGCTGTCAGAAGAGAAGATGCTTAGATATAAGATAACCACAGTGGTAAAAAGTGTAGTAATATAACCATGTTTTCTGTGCAAAACTGGGGAATGGGTAATAAAGGGATTATCTTTTTATAATAAAAATTCTATTGTAGACTGTCCCTTTAACTAATTTTGTTTTAAAGGGACACTGAACCCAAATCTTTTCTTTCATGATTCAGATAGAGCATGCAATTTTAAGCAACTTTCTAATTTACTCCTATTATCAATTTTTCTTCGTTCACTTGCTATCTTTATTTGAAAAAGAAGGCATCTAAGCTTCTTTTTTTGTTCAGAAAACAGGACAGCACTTTTTTATTGGTGGATGAATGTATCCACCAATCAGCAAGAATAACCCAGGTTATTCACCAAAAATGGGCCGGCATCTAAACTTACATTCTTGCATTTCAAATAAAGATACCAAGAGAATGAAGAAAATTTGATAATAGGAGTAAATTAGAAAGTTGCTAAAAATTGCATGCTATATCTGAATAACGAAAGAAAAAATTTGGGTTCAGTGTCCCTTTAAGATAAACCTTTCTACATTTATTGTCTTTTGGACTTTAATAACTGATGTTATGTTTGCTCTAATATCGATACAACAGTGCTGAGAAAAGATAGGAAATCAAACAGAAAATGCACGCAAGGATTGCTGGATATTTCTATGCACAACAATAATCAAGCATTTGTAACATAGTAGCGTTTGTTTCACTTAACTCTTTTAGTGCTAAGCACTTTCCCACCTGGGTGCTAAGGTTTTTAAAGGTTTTTTTTTATTTTATACTTTTAAAAATATATTTTTTTTAACTTTTTTATATTTTTTATATTTATATCCCCAAGACTTACACTGTTGGAAAGGTTAGATGATTACATTTTCAATGGTGGGTCTTGGGGGTCTGTAGCTGCTTAGATGCCTGAGATACAGGCTTCTAAGCAGCATGCCCCCTGCTGCTAAAGTTGCGCGATGACGTCATCACGTCATTGCGCGTGACGTCACAGCGCGTAATGTGAAGCCCTGGTGATGCCTGTCATTATGCTGGCCCGATCGCCAGGGTAGGAGCTGGTGGGAGCCCCCAGATCTCCCTCAAAGTGGGAGAGTGCTAGTGACGGCTCTGAGCCGTCATTAGCACCTGACTGGGACAATTTGTGACGGCTCAGAGCCGTTATTAGCACTCAAGGGGTTAAAGGGACACTGAACCCAAATTTTTTCTTTCGTGATTCAGATAGAGCATGCAATTTTAAACAACTTTCTAATTTACACCTATTATCACATTTTCTTCATTCTCTTGGTATCTTTATTTGAAATGCAAGAATATAAGTTTAGATGCCGGCCCATTTTTGGTGAACACACTGTGTTGTTCTTGCTGATTGGTGGATAAATTCACCCACCAATAAACAAGTACTTTCCATGGTCCTGAACCAAAAAAATAGCTTAGATGCCTTCTTTTTCAAATAAAGAAAGCAAGAGAACGAAGAAAAATTGATAATAGGAGTAAATTAGAAAGTTGCTTAAATGTCATGCTATATCTGAATGATGAAAGAAAAAAATTGGGTTCAGTGTCCCTTTAAGCAATACAACAAACAGCTTTCTTTTAAAAATTCAACTAAAGGAGAAGAACAGGCAGTTTAAACTGAGACCACTTCCATCAAATTGCTTTCAGTGATAAAATTAGCTCAATATATATTGGTAAAATATATCTAGAAAGAGAAACATAAAAAGATAGATTTTGATAACAAATATAAAGCAAACGGCAGAGAACACCCATATTTCTTTTTGCAATATAATCTTATTTCATTCATAGGATAAACATATGTATATCCAGTCTAATTTTAAATTCCATGACTTCTTGCTCTTACCAGCACTGGGCAAGGTTACAAGTTGCGTGGCAAATCAGTTGCGAAAAAAATGCTAAGCCACGTAATCACTTGCGTGTTCACGTATTCCCCATAGAAGTCAATGGAGAAGACAAATAGAAAAAAAAACACACAAAAACCCTAATATGTTGTTCAAGGATGTATACTCCTTGAAAAGTGTACATGAAAATGTGAATATTTCATATTGCAAAAATGTTTTCGTAACGGAATATGTTTCTAAATAAATATTTCTCTATATATATGAGACGATTTTTAAACTGATATATCTATTGATAGCGAGATATGTATATGAATATATATATGTCTATATATCTCAAGATCTATAGACGAATATTGCTTTGAAAATCCCTTTGAGATATTGTTTAATGTGCATAAGATTATGTGAAATATTTTCATTATCTCAATTGTTAAACATATCTCTATACTTATAAATATCAAGAGTGTATACAATCGTATATATACATAATCCATACGTGGTTTATCTTTTGCTTTCAAAATAGCAACTGTTGCAAGTTTTATTCATTCTTTAAAGGACATATCCTGTCACTTGCGCAAGTGTGAAAAATGTTTATATCATCTTATTACAAAGAATTGATGATCACATTGCTTGACAAGACTGGTGTGTCTTTTCTCTCCAGGAGACCTTTTTTTGATTAACCAGATTAAGAGACTCTCCTGCTTTTGGTTATTTTTTACTCAGCAGGTGGTGTTGTTCTATCACCACCTTGGGACGCCGGGGGGGGGGGGGTGTTTAGAATTATTATTTTTACATGCCTTATGGTTATGAATGATTTTGGTGTGTTTGTATATTTGACTTGCTCTAGCAGATCTGTATGGTGGTTGGGATTTGTGTGAATGTGGATAGATTGACATTGGGACCCTCGAGTATCAACATTAGAGCTGTTCTATCCACTGTGGTGGATTGTGTCAAAGTTGGTATCATAAATAAATTCTTATTACTAAAGACTCGTTTGCTGGGATTTATTTATGTGATATTTATTTGAGTAAGTGACCCTTCTCTATCCCGTGCATGAGCACATAGATAGAATAAATTAAAGATAGTGCTGTCACCTGGTTTATTTTTTGAATATCTCTATACTTATAAATACATGTTGCTCTAGACTGTCCCTCAGTGACGTGCAGTAATAGGAGGCAGGGGAGGCAGCGCCTCCCCTGTCCAATCAGGGAAAAAAAGATTTAAATATTATTTTTTTTTTTTTTAAATTCTTTTTATTGAGAGCCAACACATGTATACAACAATCAACAGTTCCAGACATTATCAGGAAGGTTACATCTATAGATACAGTAGGTATACCATCTACTTAAAGATGATATTGTTCAGAACATAACAGAGATTCAGTAGGTCAATACATGACAAATAAAATAATCCGGATACTAACAACAATTAACATTCTTGGTATGTACACATGCTTAGCTCTCTCATTTTACATTTTCATCCCCAACTAGTCCCCGAACCCTCCCCCCAATCCTCCAAACTAAAACCAAATAAAACTACAAACTAGTACCCTTTCCCAGTAGAATACGTTCCCCCCTACAAAAGAAAAATGGATGCCCTTGTTAAATAAGATAGACCGGTTTGCAATAATGTGTCAGTACCTTATAGTATCAATATTAAAGGGCCTTACAAAGTGGAGACTCAGTAAAGCTGATATTCCCAGTACAGAAGCTCACTGTAAAAGACTACACCTGCAAAGGTATGATTCTAGGTAGGGATGCCTATCTTTAAAGCAAGAGGGGCGGTTAAAGGGAATATTGTATAGGCTTGCTCCCATATTTTATTCTATAACAAAACAGAACATAACATACAAATAAAAGATAGACATTAAAGAGCTATCTTAAAGTGAGAGGACCGATGTACATAATGGTAATCTACTTCAATAGCTACTCCTAAATGGTTCCAAGGCTGTTGGCAAAGTGGGCTAAAATGTTCAAATGAATGGAAAGACATTACCCAATTTACTATAGCAGCCAAAATCCTCTCTGCTAAGCTTGCACATTAGCATGTAACATGAAACAGTTAGTTGCGTTGGCATAGTAATAAAGGTGCTAAGCCTGATGTGTGCAGTGCAGTCAAATTAAGCATTAATTAGATATGTGATGAATGTTAAAAACACAGCAACACAAAAAATAAATAAAAAAAATTGGTTAAACAATATAACAAACTGATCATCCAAATCAGCATGGACAAGTGACCTTGAGTTGTGATAGTATTCTTATGTGATGTAGTTGATCCTGTTACTCTCAATATAGATAGACAGTCTAGCAGAAAAGTAGTTGTCACAGGAAGTTAGAATCATTAATAAATGGCCCATCGACCTTTATGCTACACAAAAATAAAACAGCTAGCCACAACACAGGCATTTATTTACTGCAAAGGGAGGGGATTGAGATATAATGTAGGTATATTGAGTCCCAAAAATAAAGAGTTAACACTATATGTGGAGTTCATCTAACAATTACCCAAGGTAATGCAGAGGTGGTGGACATTAATTTAGATATTTGGTATGTACAGGCATAAAACTGGTCTGCCCTGTGTTGTAACTTATTGTCATCTAGTGCGGCAGGTATAATTATTATCTTTTTGTTTTGGTACAACAATGGTAGTAAAAAAGTCAAGCAGGCTGAACAGTGTAAGCATATTGTAAATATAAACATAGTAAACCGAAAATCAAAGTTTTCCAAAAACGTCCTTTATGTAGGGAGATTTAAGGACAGAATCAAAGAATAGGGCGCATTCATGTTACCACATTTGTAAATGTGGTGAGAGTGAGAGGATGACGGCTTAACGTGTAGATTATCTCGGCAAGAACAAGCAGGTTATCACAACCAAGGTGGACCGTTATGTACATGTTAAGTAAATAAGCACCACATATAGACATAGAGCAGTCAAGCCTATACTAAATATAAACAGCGGCATTGTTTCAGGAGCACCCCCATATGTAAGCCTCACACAGTGATCTTGGGCAGTTCAAACAATAAGTGATCAAGGCGTACACTAGCCCGTAGTCAGAGACATTTCCAGCAGTCAGTCAGCCAATACCCCCCTGTTCCACCGTTATATTCAATCTTGCCCTGAGCATGGGTTCGCACTAAATCAGGTTCTAAAACATGTCCCATGATACCATGTAAGCCTGTCTGGGGGGGGAGATATCAGCCGATACCTCTTGCTCTCCGGGTGAGTCTGGGTGCCTCTGAGGGACAACGGTCAGGTAGCCAGTGCACTCGGTGTATCAGACAGCATGGCAGATGTGATTCACTCAACAACAACTGCAAGTGCTGGGAGTAGACCATAGCCGCATCTCCTGTATTTGCAGTGAGCCCAAGTGATATTTCAGGAAGAGGCCATCGCGGGCCAAAACTTGCGATAACAGAAAAGTCACCATCAATTATAGGTGCCAAGCTCACAGCTTGTGCAGTGGGTAAGTCCTGCAGCGGCTCAGGGATAAGTGGTGATTCTATGCTCTGCCTCTCAATACCCAGATCCTTCACCGGGGCGCTTGTTGTACAGACTCCACACAGCCCCTCCAGTCTCGCAATAGCCGCAGCAGGCAGATGGTGAGCCTGTTCCATGCGGCATGACAGGGGTCCCTCGGGTAAGTCTGAGAAAAGGCTAGCTGAATCTTGTAGAGTTGCAGTAGATGAGTGCTTCGGGTCTTGTACCGAAAGGCAAGTTCGCTCATGCACAGGTTCCGGTGCCTTGAGGCAGGGCTGCCCCGTTGCTTGAATCACCCCCAGCAGAGCCGTGAGGTTACAGGATAAACGTTCAAATCTGGGCAGGAAAATATCAAGTAGCTGTGCAGTAACATAATGGTCTGCCTCCATCGGAGAAAGAAATCAGTAAAAAACTGAGAGGATTATTATGTACAGCGTGGCGCTTAAGAGCTCGCCACTATGCCAAACGGCTTATTATGCTTAAAATGACTTCTGTGGGAGAGAAGGTGGTATATTCTCTATCTGCCTTGTTTCTCGGACACGTAGCTGTCAAGAGAGGTGCAGATGGCAAGGAGTTCAGGCTGTATAAGGATTCTCTTTCTCTAAGTATCACAGAGCTTCAGAGGAATGCAGCCATCTTGGAACGCCACCCACCGGAAGTCCTTAAATATTATTTATTAAAAATAAAAAAAAGTTTTTTTTTTACTTAATTGTTTTTGGCCGACGAAATCATATTACCCAGGTCCCACACAATATTATTATTTTATTTTACTGCGCTTGCGCATGCGCAGCAGCCAAATTCAGCTTAGCAATAGCAAGTTAGCATCCATTGTTGCGCAATTAGGAGGCAGCGAGCCGGTCCGCTGCCCTCCATAATTGCGCAACAATGGATGTAAATGACAATACTCTGCTCACTCAGAGCTGCGCCACCCACTGGTGACTTGCCGTGCCCTCATAGTAGCTCCAATGGAGGCGGTTCTCCAAACCGCCTCCATGATGAGCTACATCACTCAGCCAATCAGCATTCAGCACTGCGGGGAGGCGTGCCTGCTGATTGACAGAGTGACGTGTGGGGGTAACGTGATGTTGCGCCAGTTTCAGTTGTTCAGGCGGGATGACTAGAGAGGGAGCTACTGCTGTAACTGCGTGCCCATTCTGGCCGAATTCAAAGTGCTCACTGTGCTCAGTGAGACTCAGTCAGCCGCTGCGGTTGTGGCTGTGGACTGGAGGGAGGAGGTCCTTGAGGTCGGAGGATGACTGTACTGTGGTCGCGTGCCGTGGAGAAGAAGAGTAGAGTCTGGAGCAGACACAGAGCCACGTTGGTGGACCCGGGCTGGCAGTGGAGTGTGACAGAGTCTCTCTCAGAGTCATTACCTCGTTTGCAAAACCCTTCAGTGACCTGGTAAGTGAGAGACTGAAGAACAGTATATAAAGCAGTTTTGATAGATGGGTGGTCCTATGCTTACTAAAACACATTTTTCCTTTTGTACAGTGAGTGCTGTTGTTAGTCAGCAATAGACCGGTGGTTGTTTTCCTTATTAGCCAGTAATGATTGATTACTGTGAGTGTGAATAAGTTGTGCACAGTGTTGTATTTCCTTTTAGTGTCAATATCTGTTCAAAGAGGAAAAAATAGATTCTGACATGAAAGAAAAAGTGCAAATTTATTACAGTATTTTATTGTCTTGTCCCATGCTCCCTAGAAAAGCAAAACCGACAATTATGTTACCTGGAAATATTGCACATCAAATGGCTGCGGTTAGGCAAGTTCAGATTTTGCTTTTTAGCCACTTTGGGGAGTGAGGGACAAAGCACAACTTTACATAAAATAAAGGAGTTTAATGTTTCTTTGGAGTCATTTTGTTCAGCTATTGTGAACTGTATTTTAAAAGGCTTCATGCACAACAAGCATTTAATATTGTTTTGTTAGCAATTATTCCAGTGCTTGCAGTCCAGGGACAGACCCCCTAAAAGCCTCTTGATAATTGTTTCTCCATTCACCTCAACTGTGGGCAAGTTATTTATCTTTTGTTTATTGAACAATCATTATGCACCATTTTACAAGCTCATATCTCTAAATCCTGCTGGATCTACTTCAACTTCTCTGGGTAGTAGTTTACACACAATAATAAAATGTGTGTAATATAATGACAGCTAATGACATATCTTTCTTTTAGATTCTACAGCGGAACCAAACTTTAACTGGGTGTTAAATTTAGAATGTAATGCTCCTTTATTAACTACTATTTCTTTTTATAGATAGATTTAAATTACTGTTGAGGGAATTAAACACAATTTTATGACAGAGAGCACAAATCTAATGAGCAGGTGACTTCTAGTGACGACCGGTTGTCATAACCTTAGTTAAGGTAAGCACCAAGTTAGGACCTAGCTATGCCTCAGTGTGCACTGTGCTGTGCAGCCCTGAACTCCTGAAGAGTTTGCTGATGCTGATATTTGCTGAAAGGGATAACGAATCATAAAAAGGCATTTTTTTTCCTCACTGACAATTGCATTCTGGCTGATTATTGCTAGGCCCCAGTGTGCACTGTGCTGTGCAGCCCTGAACTCCTGAAGAGTTTGCTGATGCTGAAAGTCATAAAGAATCATAAAAAGGCCTTTTTTTTCCTCACTGACAATTGCATTCTGGCTGATTATTGCTTGGTGTGGTGTGAGATGATCATGAGTTGGGTTCTGCTTAAAACAAATTATATAGAGTAGGAATTGCGAGCTTAATAATCACAATTTTTGCCACATGCAATTTATGCAAAATGAATGTGAAAAAAATGAGAAAATACTAGAAATGATAGAAAATGTTTCCAAAGGATTCTGGATGGTGCACAGTGCAGTTGTAAGCTGTGTACAATAAGAGTCACATTATATCATATTATTATTACATGACTATATATTTTTACACATAATGATCATAAAGTGAAGTTAGTGAACAAAGTCAGAATTTATATTCTTCCCAGTTCCCAGGGAATTGGTAAATACATTATAATTACAATTCAGTGAAAGGAGGAGAATGTGATTTTATTTTAAAACAGATGACGTTGGCAGTTATCTGCCAGAAGAAGAGTGTAAGTTTGTCTGATAATCTCAAAACAAAATGAATACATAAGGACATGACAAATATAATTGCAATTGTTTGAAGTGTGCTTCTAAGTAAAAAGTACAGCAAAGACAACTACATTATTCCATAAGATCATGTCACTGCTGGGCTCGGTTTGCAGTTATTTATCTTTTGCTGCATCCATCATTGCATGGCAATGCCATGCAATGATGGATGCTGAAAAAGATAGATAACTGCAAGCCCAGCAGCAGTGACATGATCTTATGGAATAATGTAGTTGTCTTTGCTGTACTTTTTACTTAGAAGCACACTTCAAACAATTGCAATTATATTTGTCATGTCCTTATGTATTCATTTTGTTTTGAGATTATCAGACAAACTTATACTCTTCTTCTGGCAGATAACTGCCAACGTCATCTGTTTTAAAATAAAATCACATTCTCCTCCTTTCACTGAATTGTAATTATAATGTATTTCCCTTGGAAGAATATAAATTAATTATAAAGATGAACTGGTGCTTTAGTGAAATTTATCTTAACTGTGGTCCTCAAGTACCCCCAACAGGTAAGGTTTTCATTATAGCTGAACCAGTGAAAAAGTAAAATAATCATCTGATCAGTAACACCATGGTTAATAACATGCTCTCACCCATCAGCTTATTATTTAATCTATGCACTGGTTCAGCAAAAAAATTTGAACCTGCCCTGTTGGGGGTACTTGCGGCCCGCGGTATATGTGTTTCTCCAACGTATCATATCTAGTGCCTCACCAGCCACAGACCTCACCGCACGTCACTGCTGTCCCTTTAATTGGAGTATAAAATGTGTACTGCAAATTTGTATGTATCTTAATATACTTTCGCTTCCCATAACCCTTTTAGCCTTCTTGTGTCTCTATAACATAAGACAACGGATAGCCATAGCTATCATGATTGTGAACCTTTTGCATTATTGAATCCTTTTGGATACATTGAAAGAAATTTTATCTGTGTGGATCTCAGGAAATGTCTTGTTTATTAGTCTACTGCAACAGAGATCTATTGTCTGTATCTAATAAATTAAGGATTTATGCCTGTGCACTAGACGGGCTATAAATTGAAAGTGGGGGTTAGTATACACTTTAGAAGGATACAATTGTTTTTCACATGGTTTTCACATGTTGAAAGATCTGTTTTCAAATGGCTGCTCCTTTAGATGTTTTGGAGTGTTGGTGATATTCAACCTCACTAGGCACTGCAAAAAACAGAGACAGATATTGCTTATTATTTTCAACACAAGTATAAAACAACATTCCCTCTTGCCCTAGGTAAAAGGATTTTTTAAATGTATGATCATTTGGCACACTTGTAAAATACTTTTCCTATTCTCTTGCCAAATGCCTAAAAAGCTAAAATGTCCCATTGTACCTTTATTTATTTCAGTAAGTTATTGCCAAGTGTCCTCAAGCTCTTTACACAACCTTATGAAAGGGAAATTCTAAGTGATAAAGGATCATTGTATAGGATGCATTTGTCAGAACACAGCAAACAATCAGGTTGCCTTTCTAAAATTATCATATAAATATTTTACTATTGGCAACTGTGTTTTGAAATGTGTGACCGAATGACAAGATAAAATGCCCTCTCTAGTAATGTTATGCATCGGCCTGATATGATTACTATTAGATTGATTTGAAATGTGTTTTGGTTGCCACTTTATGCATGAAATTCTTTCTTAAATTATAATAATATCCTTATATTATATAAGGTATTCAGTTTTTATCGTTGTAATCCGGTATGTATCCCATTTATTTTTGCAGGCATAAAGACTTTGATCTATAATAGTATGATACTTTATGATTGTTCAAACTGTAATAGATATTCTACTTGCTCTCATAAGTCTTTTTTTACTTGATCTAATATTCCTGCCTATATAAAGGGGACAACAATGACATTACAGTATTGTCAACATGTAACATACAATTTGTTAAAGATGAAGCATATTATAGTTACAAATATAGTATATTTATTGTTACTGTACAATGTACAGCTGTATCCACCAGCATGTTACTCTGAGACCATGATACCACATTATGTATTTATTTGTAAATCTTATAAACAGTAAAATGTGACTACCAGGCCGCTTTAAACCTTGTATTCGTTAAATTACAACTTACCTAATATTTGTTGTTGAACTTAATACAGTATTTTACAGGCATATATTAATAGGGGGAATATTTGGGGTTTTCTTGCTCTAAATTTACTAAAGCCCTTATTTAAAATCAACCAGATAGCCAAATTGTAGCTAATTCTACTTGTATAAGACAAGACGGTATTGAATATCAAGAGGTTCATGCTGATATACACAGTTTTTTGGCCAATACTTGTATTGTTGCAGGCTTGGAATGCCGTTGCAAAAGCAAGCGAGAATACAAACACACTTGAAAACTCGCTGCAAAACTTTACTGTTTCGTTGCAAGTACCTCTGTAAGCAATGGAGAAAATAGAGCCAGATAGCAGTGTAGAAAAAAAATTACTTGTTAATGCAAAATGCATAATTTTATTTTTGGTCTAATTAAAGATTTCATCTTTTCTATTTATCTTTGCATACACACAGCATCCCTGAATTTAAGTTAAAGTAACAAAAAAAATACTAAACTTTTATTTTAATTTTTTTTTTAAAGCTTAAAATTAAAAAAATGTGAACCTCCAAAAATAAGAACTCCCTAATTCCTCTGCTTGTTTTTATAAAGTGGTGCTTGAAAACACTGCTTGATTTTTTTTCAAGGGCCACTTGAAAAATCCTCGATATTCTTGTGTATATTGTGCCATGTATTTTCACTGCATTTATAGGAACCCACTTGCAAACATACAGCTTATATTTTTAAATAAAGCCTTAAACCCATGACAACTAGAAGGGTCATCAAATTGTTTGAATCCATCTCACCCTCTGAAGTTGGAGAAAGTGTATGTAGGCACTTTGTAAAGAAGGAAAACCAGGGTCCCACAATTATTGTCAAGATAAAATAAATATTATCACTGTCACGTTGAATTAACATTAGACAGTATTCATTGGCTGTATCTTAATGTATCATTAAAGGGACATTAAACACTAAATAAATGCTAAATAGAATGATGCATTCAAAGAAAAGATTAGTCGGAGAATAACATGTAGTTGTATTTATTAAAGTTTCATTAACTGTTTAAATATTGACATATGTTTTTAAAACTTCAGTGAGAAAACTTCTTAGTAGCAAAATTACATATGAGTGTAATTTATGGTAAAAAAAAAAAAAGGTTTGCTAGAAAAATATTAAATACTTAGGGCTCATTTCCATTGTGCTCCAATTGGCTAAGTGCGAGCTCACAAACCAAAACAAAACTCGACCAGAAGGCATAATGTCATCAACAGTTTCCAAAGGTTCATTTTCCACCATAATAATATTGACAAAATACTGTAAGTATAAAGTTTAAGTGTCCATAAAACAATGGGAGCTGCCATGTTGTAACTTAGGTTATATTCTTACCTGTGGCCAATTATAAACAGTTATAAATAGGTCACTAGAGTGTGCAGCCAATGGCTGTGTGGAATATAACAGTGTTCTGCACTTCCATTTCTAACAGGAACTGAAATGCTCACAATTTCAGAATAGAATTACAGGAATAGGGGACAAAATAAATAATGAAAGTATATTGCAGAGGTATTTTTATATATGCAAATTATCATTTTATATCACCATATCAAAGTGTTTAAAGGGACACTGAACCCAAATTTTTTCTTTCGTGATTCATATAGGGCATGCAATTTTAAGAAACTTTCTAATTTACTCCTATTATCAATTTGTCTTTGTTCTCTTGCTATCTTTATTGAAAAAAAAGGCATCTAGGATGTTTTCTTTGGTTCAGAACTCTGGACAGCACTTTTTTATTGGTGGATTAATTTATCCACCAATCAGCAAGAACAACTCAGGTTGTTCACCAAAAATGGGCCAGCATCTAAACTTACATTCTTGCATTTCAAATAAAGATACCAGGAGAATGAAGAAAATTTGATAATAGGAGTAAATTAAAAAGTTGCTTAAAATGTCATGCTCTATCTGAATCACGAAAGAAAAAATTTGGGTACTTTAATTTCCTTTTACGTAAAGTGGTCTTTAATGTTCAGTGAATACATTTTATGTTCTTTATTCTGGATAAATCTGACTGCTGAATATAATTGTGTGTCCCACAGAAAATAATAGAAGCTAAAAATAAAAATGTTACACCCGGTTTCCATTCAAGTTGCAAGAAAGTAAAACAGTGTTGGTTGCTGTCGTTAAAGTCTCAAATATTACAGCATGCTCAACTAGGTGTAAAGAGGAAAAATAGATTTTTTTAGGCCTATTTTCAATTGAATTATTAAAGTTTGCTACCAATGCAAGCTTTTCTCTACTTTATTTTTTATATTTAATATTTAGTGCTGCCCAGGCATAGGCATAGTTGTAGTTATGTTCTTAATTATATTTCAGTATGTACTTACATATAAAAATATAATCAAGCACATAACTCCAACTAGGCCTATGATAGAAAAACACATTTAAAAATAAATTAAAACAAACAAATTACTTATACCTAGCTCAAAAAACACCAAACTCCTAACATTGCAACTAACTACTGTGTCTTTCCCTCTCTATCTGATTGCAGGTAAGGAGTGCAGGTGCTAACGTTCATTTTTATAATTAAGGTAATCGAATGGAAGCATTAACACAATGTTAACTTATACATATACAAAAAGACCGACTGCATGCATTGTGCAAACATTTTTAATAGAAACCTAGGGCCCGATCCGATATGCAGCGTCGCCCGCAAATGCCGGCAACGCTGAATTTTGCGCTGGTATCCTATATACGGCGTAACCTAGAAGTTACGCCCGTATATTTCTGCCGTCGCCCGTAGTTTTTTGGGCCATAGGCAAGTATACCAAACCAGCGCAGTTTGGTATCCAATATACAGCGTAAGGACTTACGTGGCGAAAATGGAGAAATCTTACTCCATTTTCACCTCGCCACAAAAAGCAGCCGTAAGAAGCCTTACGCTGACTATTGGAGCCCCGTAACTACCTAAACTACCTGCTAAATTAAACCTAACACCTAACGCATGCGCAATGTCTATCTACCTGTCAACCTCGATCCCCCGCCGCAATCCCTAATAAAGTATTTAACCCCTAAACCGCCGCTCCCGGACCCCGCCGCCATCTACATAAGCTAACCCCCTACTGTGAGCCCCTAAAACCGCCACCATCTAACTGATCTATCCCCTAATGTGAACCCCTAAAACCGCCGCCATCTACCTTATCTATCCCCTAATGTGAACCCCTTACACCGCCGCCATCTACCTTATCTATCCCCTAATCTGACCCCTTACACCGCCGCCACCTATATAAAAATTATTAACCCCTAATCTAATCCCCCTATACCGCCGCCAGCTATATTAATATTATTAACCCCTAATCTAATATCCCTAAAGTAATAAGCTCTATTACCAGCCCTTAAAAGGGCCTTTTGCGGGGCTTTGCCCCAAAGTAAACTATATTAACTCTATCTAACCCTAACACCCCTAACTAAATTCTTATTAAATAAATCTAATTCATATTATAAACTAAAATATTCCTATTTAAATCTAAATACCTATAAAATAAACCCTAAGATAGCTACAATATAATTAATAATTACATTGTAGCTATGTTAGGGTTTATATTTATTTTACAGGTAAATTGTTAATTATTTTAACTAGGTATAATAGCTAATAAATAGTTATTAACTATTTAATAGCTACCTAGTTAAAATAATTACCCAATTACCTGTAAAATAAATCCTAACCTAAGTTACAAATACACCTACACTATCAATAAATTAAATAAACTACAAATATCTATCTAAAAATACAATTAAATAAACTAAACTAAATTACAAAAAACAAACAAACACTAAATTACAAAAAAAAAAGATTACAGCAATTTTAAGCTAATTACACCTATTCTAAGCCCCCTAATAAAATAATAAAGCCCCCCAAAATAAAAAATTCCCTACCCTATTCTAAATTATAAAATACCCAGCTCTGTACCAGCCCTTAAAAGGGCTTTTTGCGGGGTATTTACCCCAAGTTAACAGCTCTTTTGCCTGTAAAAAAAAGAACACAACCCCCCCAACATTACAACCCACCACCCACATACCCCTATTCTAAACCCACCCAAACCCCCCTTAAAAAAACCTAACACTACCCCCCTGAAGATCTCCCTACCTTGTCTTCACCCAACCGGGCCAAACTCCTCATCCGATCCGGGCGATGTCTTTATCCAAGCGGCAAAGAAGAAGAGGTATAATAGCTTATAAATAGTTATTAACTATTTAATAGCTACCTAGTTAAAATAATTACCCAATTACCTGTAAAATAAATCCTAACCTAAGTTACAAATACACCTACACTATCAATAAATTAAATAAACTACAAATATCTATCTAAAAATACAATTAAATAAACTAAATTACAAACAAACCCCCACTAAATTACAGATTAAGATTACAGCAATCAGCCAATCAGATTTTTCCTACCTTAATTCCGATTGGCTGATTTGCTGCCGCTTGGATAAAGACATCGCCGGGATGAAGACTTCTTCTTTGCCGCTTGGATAAAGACATCGCCGGGATGAAGACTTCTTCTTTGCCGCTTGGATAAAGACATCGCCCGGATCGGATGAGGAGTTTGGCCCGGTTGGGTGAAGACAAGGTAGGGAGATCTTCAGGGGGGTAGTGTTAGGTTTTTTTAAGGGGGGTTTGGGTGGGTTTAGAATAGGGGTATGTGGGTGGTGGGTTGTAATGTTGGGGGGGTTGTGTTCTTTTTTTTACAGGCAAAAGAGCTGTTAACTTGGGGTAAATACCCCGCAAAAAGCCCTTTTAAGGGCTGGTACAGAGCTGGGTATTTTATAATTTAGAATAGGGTAGGGAATTTTTTATTTTGGGGGGCTTTATTATTTTATTAGGGGGCTTAGAATAGGTGTAATTAGCTTAAAATTGCTGTAATCTTTTTTTTTTTTGTAATTTAGTGTTTGTTTGTTTTTTGTAATTTAGTTTAGTTTATTTAATTGTATTTTTAGATAGATATTTGTAGTTTATTTAATGTATTGATAGTGTAGGTGTATTTGTAACTTAGGTTAGGATTTATTTTACAGGTAATTGGGTAATTATTTTAACTAGGTAGCTATTAAATAGTTAATAACTATTTAATAGCTAGTTTACCTAGTTAAAATAATTAACAATTTACCTGTAAAATAAATATAAACCCTAACATAGCTACAATGTAATTATTAATTATATTGTAGCTATCTTAGGATTTATTTTATAGGTAAGTATTTAGATTTAAATAGGAATATTTTAGTTTATAATATGAATTAGATTTATTTAATAAGAATTTAGTTAGGGGTGTTAGGGTTAGATAGAGTTAATATAGTTAATATAAATACTATAGTAACTATAATAACTATATTAACCCTAATATACTTAGGGTTAATATAGATAATATAGCTGGCGGCAGGGTAGGTAGATTAAATTAGGGGTTAATAATTTTAATATAGATGGCGGCGGTGTAAGGGGCTTACATTAGGGGTTAATACTATTAATATAGGTGGCGGCGGTGTAGGGAGGGCAGGTTATAGGGCAAAAGAGCTGTTTACTTTGGGGCAAAGCCCCGCAAAAGGCCCTTTTAAGGGCTGGTAATAGAGATAATTATTTTAGGGGGATTAGATTAGGGGTTAATATAGATACTATAGCTGGCGGCGGGGTAGGGGGATTAGATACTGGTTAATATAGTTTAATATAGCTGGCGGCGGGGTAGGAGCTCACATTAGGGGGTAGGTAACATAGATGGTGGCAATGTTAGGGCTCACTTTAGGGGGTTATAGATTTAGTATAGCTGGCGGCGGGGTCCGGGAGCGGCGGTTTAGGGGTTAATAACTTTATTAGGTGGCGGTGGGGTCCGGGTTAGGGGTTAATACATTTTTTATTGTTAGGATAGTGAGGGGGGGATAGCGGATAGAGGGTTAGACGTGTCGGGCTTACTTGGGGGAGGCGTGTTAGACAGTACGGGAGATTTAGACTTTAGTCAGGTTTTGTAGGCGCCGGCAGTTTCTAAAGTGCCTTAAGTCACTGGCGACTCCAGAAATTTGTACTTACGCAGATTTCTGGATATCGCTGGTTTATCCGACTTACGGCACTTTAGCATCTGACGGCGCTGTATATTGGATAGCTCGAGTTGCGAGCTGAAACTGCGGGCGACGCGGGTTCCCTCGCTTGCGCCGAAAACTACGCCGTATATCGGATCGCGCCCCTGGTACTAAAAAGGGACCCGTAAACTAAGCTGCTGTCAACTTCAGTATTTTATGGCTCTATTTTTACAGAATCAATGGGAATGAAGCCTTTTATTCTCAGCAAGCACACATACAAACAAATTATACTTTTTAATTCATAAATAAATAATTGGTGCAAAGACACCTCTGGAATTTACTTTAGAATAATTACAATACTAATGCTGTTAATTTTTACTATTAACCTTTACCAGGATGAAAATTATTGAAACCACCTGAAATAAAGTTAAATTAGGTTATTTATTGTGCACCCTTAAACGGGCAAATTTCCACCTTTACGGGCGCGTGATAAATTAGCGCTCCACTTGTAATCTAGCCCTAAATATTGTACACATTAAAGGTAATTAATTTATAAAATCATGCTAAAATCTTCCCAAATATTGCTTTTAACTATACAACAAACTTGATATTTAGTAAATTTCTATGAAAATGAACGCAAGCTCAAAATTAAAGGTATAGGAAAGTCAAAATTAAACTTGCATGATTCAGATAGAGCATGTCATTTTAAGACACTTTTAAATTCACTTCTATTTTCAAATGTGCTTCGTTATCTTAGTATCCCTTGTTAAAAAATGAATACGCACATATTATACACTAGTGGGAGTTGCTGCTAATTGGTGCCTGCACACATTTGTCTCTTGTGATTGGCTAAATAGATATTTTCAGCTTCCTGTCAGTAGTGCAATGCTGTCCTTTCAGCAATAGATAACAAGAGAATGAAGAAAATTTGATAATAGAATAAAATTTGAAAGTTTTTTAAAATGGTATGTTCTATCTGAATCATAAAAGAAAATTTTGGAGTTTACTTTCCCTTTAAGTTTAAGTTATTTAATTAAGAACACAGAATCAAGCTAAAGTATTTCAATTCCAGTTTAGTTGTACAGCAAACCTCCATACAGATTAATAGAAGTTCAGAGGCTAATGTGAGATGGTTTCATCAACAGTGTGAAAAAACATAACACTGTAAATGAACTTCCAAATCCAGTAATTAAAGGCAGGAAACATAATAGGGCAGGAGTTAAACAGAGAGCCATGGTATTAGCATCAGTATATGGCCTACTGACCATGTGCAATTATAAGCCACAATTAATTCTTATCCAACTCTTAGAATTCATTTTCTACTGACCCTTCAGGATGAACCCTCCCACATCTTGTTAGATACTAAACCAAAGAGTTAGCATTAATATTTTGCCTACTGACCATATGCAATTATAAGTCACATTTGATTATTATCCAAAGCTTAAAAATATTTTTTTCACTATGAATTTTTTTAGATGCTAAACCAAAGAATTAGCATAAATATATTGCCTACTGACCAAGTGCACTTATAAGTCACAATTCATTATTATCCAATGCTTAGAGTATGTGTAGTTCCACATTCCTGAGTATGTGCAGTTTACACATCAAAATCAGACCATATCCAGTATCCTAAACTTCCCAGATGTATTTCACAGCCACAAACAACGCGTGTTTCCCCCTACCTCTTGGGCTTCTTCTGAATTAAAGGGACAGGGAACCCTAAAATTTTCTTTCATAAATTGGATAGAACATACAATTTTAAACGACTTTCCAATTTACTTCTATTATCAAATTTGCTTCATTATCTTGTTATCCTTTTCTGAAGAAACAGCACTGCACTACTGGCAGCTAGCTAAACACATCTAGTTAACCAATCACAAGACTTAAATGTGTGCAGGCACCAAACAGCAAGTAGCTCCCACTAGTGTAGGATATGTGCTTATTCTTTTTTTTTTCTTCCTTTTTTTTTTTAACAAGGGATACCAAGAGAACAAAGCACATTTGAAAATAGAAGTGAAAATTACATGCTCTATCTGAATCATGCAAATTGAATTTTGACTTTCCTATCTCGTTAACTTCACTCAATTGTACTATTATATTTAAAGGTGGTTTCATCCCTTGCATACTTCTGTCATCACCAATGAAACTCAAGCTATTTACAACACTAACCATCCTTAACGCTTCATCACCAATATATTTATATATTTCCAGAAGATTTTATCAGAAGATAATCAGAAGACATCCATTGATGCAGTTAACTTATTTTATGAGTCAACTGACTTCCATTAGTTTACACTTAATATCCTCAGTACATCATGGTAGGGTTCTTCAAACCACAGGTCGGGACCCATTACTGGGTTGCAACACCATATCTACTGGGTTACGACCTGTGTGTTGCAGAAGTGTGTGTGTGTTGTAGCAGAGAGTGTTATATGTGTGTGTTGTAGGAGAGTGTGTGTGGTGTGTTCTGAATGAGAGTGTGTGTGTGTTATATGAGAGTGTGTGTGTTGTATGAGAGTGTGTGGGGTGTGTGCTGTATGAGAGTTTGTGTGGTGTGTGTGTGTTGCATGAGAGTGTGTGTTATATGAGAGGGTGTGTGGTGTGTGCTGTATGAGAGTGTGTGTGTTGTGTGCTGTATGAGAGTTTGTGTGGTGTGTGTGTGTTGCATGAGAGTGTGTGTGTGTGTGTGTGTGTTATATGAGAGTGTGTGTGGTGTGTGCTGTATGAGAGTGTGTGTGGTGTGTGCTGTATGAGAGTGTGTGTGTGTGTTATATGAGAGTGTGTGTGGTGTGTGCTGTATGAGAGTGTGTGTGGTGTGTGCTGTATGAGAGTTTGTGTGGTGTGTGTGTGTGTGTGTTGCATGAGTGTGTGTGTGTGTGTGTGTGTTATATGAGAGTGCGTGTGGTGTGTGCTGTATGAGAGTTTGTGTGGTGTGTGTGTGTGTGTGTGTGTTGCATGAGTGTGTGTGTGTGTGTGTGTTATACGAGAGTGCGTGTGGTGTGTGCTGTATGAGAGTTTGTGTGGTGTGTGTGTGTGTTGCATGAGTGTGTGTGTGTGTTATATGAGAGTGCGTGTGGTGTGTGCTGTATGAGAGTTTGTGTGGTGTGTGTGTGTGTGTTGCATGAGTGTGTGTGTGTGTGTTATATGAGAGTGCGTGTGGTGTGTGCTGTATGAGAGTGTGTGTGTTGTATGAGAGTTTTGTGGTGTGTGCGTGTTGCACGAGAGTGTGTGTGTGTGTGTTATATGAGTGTGTGTGGTGTGCACTGTATGAGAGTGTGTGTGTGTGTGTTATATGAGAGTGTGTGTGGTGTGTGCTGTATGAGAGTGTGTGTGTTGCATGAGAGTTTTGTGGTGTGTGCGTGTTGCATGAGAGTGTGTGTGTGTGTGTTATATGAGTGTGTGTGGTGTGTGCTGTATGAGAGTGTGTGTGTGTGTGTTATATGAGTGTGTGTGTGTGTGTTATATGAGTGTGTGTGGTGTGTGCTGTATGAGAGTGTGTGTGTTGTATGAGAGTTTTGTGGTGTGTGCGTGTTGCATGAGAGTGTGTGTGTGTGTGTGTTATATGAGTGTGTGTGGTGTGCACTGTATGAGAGTGTGTGTGTGTGTGTGTTATATGAGAGTGTGTGTGGTGTGTGCTGTATGAGAGTGTGTGTGTTGTGTGTGTGTTGCATGAGAGTGTGTGTGTGTGTTGTAGTAGAGTGAGTGTGGTGTGTGCTGTATGAGAGTGTATGTGTGTGTGTTATATGAGTGTGTGTGGTGTGTGCTGTATGAGAGTGTGTGTGCTGTATGAGAGTTTGTGTGGTGTGTGTATTGCATAAGAGTGTGTGTGTTGTAGTAGAGTGAGTGTGGCGAAAATGCAGTACACGCCCCCTTAGCAAGACATCATGTTTTCAGGGTAAAAAGTAACTTTATATAATTTCACCAGAGAAATCAAAGTACTGGTGAGCATTCGTAAATAATCTCACTAGCCCAGAGACCTTTAGGTAATCAGCCCCAATAGTTTTATAAACAATAGGTAAATCATAATATTACATGTTTAGGCGCTTTATTTCACTGCACTAAGGGGAAGCTGATGTACCTAAGTTATCTAATGAGTTGGAGAGATTGACATCTGTAGTGTTCTTTGATTGGCCAATTTTACTAGATGTTTGCACAAGAATTTAAAATTTATGATAGAATTTGGAATTCAATAATGTTAAGACTTAAAGGGACATGAAACCCATTTTTTTTTTTTTTGCATGATTAATATAGAACATACAATTTTAAGCAACTTTCCAATTTACTTCTATTGACAAATTTTATTTTGTCTCTCGGTATCTTTTGTTGGAGGAAAGGCAAAACACTATTGGTGCTTGCGAGCTTACCTAGGTATGTTTTTCAACAAAGGATACCAAAGGAACAAAGCAAATTCAATAAAAGAAGTAAATTGGAAAGTTGTTTAAAACGTCATGCTCTATCTGAATAATAAAATAAAAATGTTGGATTTCATGTTCCTTTTTAATACTGTAATTAATAAATTCCTACAAAGGCGTGTTCTAGTGTACCCAAGATATATGCTTTTTATTTATCAGATATGATGGTTTATTTGATTAATGGATTCCAAACAAATGAAGAAGACTTGAGTGGATTTGTCTTTGTAGTGCATGCTGTAAACCAAAAAAATAATAACTTATAAGAAATATAAGGAAGCTCAGTCAAATGATAACATAGAAATATTGAGAATTCCACAAAAAATAATGAGAAGTTAATTAGGAATGCCAAGGCAGTACTGATATATTTTTATTCCTATTCAAAATCAAGTGGCATATAGTGTGAAATACAGCAACGGCTATTCAGATTCAGACATTATGGCACAAGTAACACGTATACATTATCATATCAATGACACTTAACAAGATGTGTGTTAATAATACAAACTTGCAATTCTCTTTAGCTGGCAACCATATTGCTATTCAACAAAGCAGGAGTGTCTTGCACACAAATCTACTCCCAAACATTTAACACAAGTTCTCCATCTGTTAGCTGGAGACCTCCAGTGTAAGCAAATAGTGGGAAGACAGCGACAAACACCAAAAAATGTATCTACGTTATTGTTATGCATTGATCTTTATTTATAGGACATCGCAAAAACTATCATATATAACTGCAACGTAAAAGTAGACAGGTGAGCTTGTTTTAGACATAGATACAGCACTGATTTTCAGTAAAATGTTTATTTAATTAAAATGAAAATTACTCACTTTTTTATGGATTACATGCAAAGAATATTTCATATAGATGTTATGCAAAAACTAATACAAGTTATTACATGCATAGATCTGATTTTTTTTATTGGAGCACAATAACGGCTAGATTTAGAGTTTTGACGGTAAGGACCCGCGTAGCTAACGCTGGCTTTTTTCTGGCTGCACCATAAAAATAACTCTGGTATTGAGAGTCCACATAAAGGCTGCGTTAGGCTCCAAAAAAGGAGCGTAGAGCATATTTAACGCAGCTTCAACTCTCGATACCAGAGTTGCTTACGGACGCGGCCAGCCTCAAAAACGTGCTCGTGCACGATTCCCCCATAGGAAACAATGGGGCTGTTTGAGCTGAAAAAAAACCTAACACCTGCAAAAAAGCCGCGTTCAGCTCCTAACGCAGCCCCATTGTTTGCTATGGGGAAACACTTCCTACGTCTGCACCTAACACCCTAACATGTACCCGAGTCTAAACACCCCTAGCCTTACACTTATTACCCCTAATCTGCTGCCCCCGCTATCGCTGACCCCTGCATATTATTTTTAACCCCTAATCTGCCGCTCCGTAAACCGCCGCTACTTACATTATCCTTATGTACCCCTAATCTGCTGCCCCTAACACCGCCGACCCCTATATTATATTTATTAACCCCTAATCTGCCCCCCACAACGTCGCCTCCACCTGCCTACACTTATTAACCCCTAATCTGCCGAGCGGACCGCACCGCTATCATAATAAAGTTATTAACCCCTAATCCGCCTCACTAACCCTATAATAAATAGTATTAACCCCTAATCTGCCCTGCCTAACATCGCCGACACCTATCTTCAATTATTAACCCCTAATCTGCCGACCGGAGCTCACCGCTATTCTAATAAATGTATTAACCCCTAAAGCTAAGTCTAACCCTAACACTAACACCCCCCTAACTTAAATATAATTTAAATCTAACGAAATTAATTAAGGATTCTATCAGCCAATCGGAATTAAGGTAGGAATATTCTGATTGGCTGATGGAATCAGCCAATCAGAATCGAGATCAATCAGATTGGCTGATCCAATCAGCCAATCAGATTGAGCTCGCATTCTATTGGCTGATCGGAACAGTCAATAGAATGCGAGCTCAATCTGATTGGCTGATTGGACCAGCCAATCGGATTGAACTTGATTCTGATTGGCTGATTCCATCAGCCAATCAGAATATTCCTACCTTAATTCCGATTGGCTGATAGAATCCTATCAGCCAATCGGAATTCGAGGGACGCCATCTTGGATGACGTCCCTTAAAGGAACCGTCATTCTTCAGTTGGACGTCGCCGGATGAAGATGGGTCCGTGGTGGAGGTCTTCAGGATGGAGCCGGTCCTCATCGGATGAAGATAGAAGATGCCGCTTGGAAGATGATGGTTGCCGGTCCGGATCTACTCTTCTTCCCGGATAGGATGAAGACTTTGGAGCCTCTTCTGGACCTCTTCAGCCACCGGATGATGGATCGCCAGCCCCCGCTTGGGTTGGATGAAGATTTTGGAGCCAGGACCGATCGGTGATACCTGGTGAGGTGAAGACAAGGTAGGATGATCTTCAGGGGCTTAGTGTTAGGTTTATTTAAGGGGGGTTTGGGTTAGATTAGGGGTATATGGGTGGTGGGTTGTAATGTTGGGGGGGGTATTGTATGTTTTTTTTTACAGGCAAAAGAGCTGAACTTCTTGGGGCATGCCCCGCAAAGGGCCCTGTTCAGGGGTGGTAAGGTAAAAGAGCTTTGAACTTTAGTAATTTAGAATAGGGTAGGGCATTTTTTATTTTGGGGGTCTTTGTTATTTTATTAGGGGGCTTAGAGTAGGTGTAATTAGTTTAAAATTGTTGTAATATTTTTCGTATGTTTGTAAATATTTTTTTATTTTTTGTAACTTAGTTCTTTTTTATTTTTTGTACTTTAGTTAGTTTATTTCATTGTAGTTATTTGTAGGTATTGTATTTAATTAATGTATTGATAGTGTAGTGTTAGGTTTAATTGTAGGTAATTGTAGGTATTTTATTTAATTAATTTAATGATAGTGTAGTGTTAGGTTTAATTGTAACTTAGTTTAGGATTTATTTTACAGGTAATGTTGTAATTATTTTAACTATTTTAGCTATTAAATAGTTCTTAACTATTTAATAGCTATTGTACCTGGTTAAAATAAATACAAAGTTACCTGTAAAATAAATATTAATCCTAAAATAGCTATAATATAATTATAATTTATATTGTAGCTATATTAGGATTTATTTTACAGGTAAGTATTTAGCTTTAAATAGGAATAATTTATTTAATAAGAGTTAATTTATTTCGTTAGATTTAAATTATATTTAGGTTAGGGGGGTGTTAGTGTTAGGGTTAGACTTAGCTTTAGGGGTTAATACATTTATTAGAATAGCGGTGAGCTCCGGTCGGCAGATTAGGGGTTAATAATTGAAGTTAGGTGTCGGCGATGTTAGGGAGGGCAGATTAGGGGTTAATACTATTTATTATAGGGTTAGTGAGGCGGATTAGGGGTTAATAACTTTATTATAGTAGCGGTGCGGTACGCTCGGCAGATTAGGGGTTAATAAGTGTAGGCAGGTGGAGGCGACGTTGAGGGGGGCAGATTAGGGGTTAATAAATATAATATAGGGGTCGGCGGTGTTAGGGGCAGCAGATTAGGGGTACATAAGGATAACTTAAGTAGCGGCGCTTTGCGGTCGGCAGATTAGGGGTTAATTATTGTAGGTAGCTTGCTGCGACGTTGTGGGGGGCAGGTTAGGTTTTAATAAATATAATATAGGGATCGGCGGTGTTAGGGGCAGCAGATTAGGGGTACATAAGGATAACGTAGGTGGCGGTCGGCAGATTAGGGGTTAAAAAATTAAATCGAGTGGCGGCAATGTGGGGGGGGCCTCGGTTTAGGGGTACATAGGTAGTTTATGGGTGTTAGTGTACTTTAGAGTACAGTAGTTAAGAGCTTTATGAACCGGCGTTAGCCCAGAAAGCTCTTAACTACTGACTTTTTTCTGCGGCTGGAATTTTGTCGTTAGATTTCTAACGCTCACTTCAGACACAACTCTAAATACCGGAGTTAGAAAAATCCCATTGAAAAGATAGGATACGCAATTGACGTAAGGGGATCTGCGGTATGGAAAAGTCGCGGCTGAAAAGTGAGCGTTAGACCCTTTTTTGAGTGACTCCAAATACCGGAGGTAGCCTAAAACCAGCGTTAGGAGCCTCTAACGCTGGTTTTCACGGCTACCGCCAAACTCCAAATCTAGGCTTATGTATCCAGAGGCAGGAATTACAGGTTAGGCTGTTTCTTTTGAATAACCAACAAAAATGAACAAGTATTCTCACAAAATATGTGTCACTCATATTGCTGTTAATCTAACCTATTAGGAATGCTTGCTTAACAACCTACTAGAGATCTGTATGTACTCAGCCTATTAACTTACATTTACAGACTACTGGCATTAAAACTAAACCCATAACCTCTTGTTTACTACCTGCTTTCTCATCAATTCCAGAGCTCTATGCACTTTGACTGTTTTGCAATTCCAAACCTCCGCCCGCATCTCCTGCTTTCTTTAGCAGATTGATGACCAATCTGGCTTCCTCCAATCGTAGTGTTCACCCTTTGGCATCCAGCTTGTGGGGCACACAATGATTGGAGGAAGCCGAATTCTTCATCCGTATGCTAAAAAAAGCCGGAGAATCGGTGGTATGTTTTCCATAATGCAATGGTTAAGTATTTTAAAAAGTAATCGTCTTTGTAAACTTTAATGAATTAAAGTGCCCCTGTTTTTAAGATTATTTTATGATACTGAGCTTTAAAGTTTACAAATCACTTTAAAGATTTTGCGAGATTTGTCTCCATGCCAGCGAAGTTTTGAATATGAGGTTGATGCCTGTTTTCTAGTTTCACTTTTAACTTAAAGGGATAGTAAACACCCAAAATGTTATTGTTTAAAAAGATATACAATCCCTTTATTTACCATACCCATGTTTTGCATTACCAACACTGTTATAGAAATATACTTTTTACTTCTGTAATTACCTTGTATCTAAGCTTCTGCAGACTGCTTCTTATCTCAGATCTTTTGACAGACATGCATGTCAGGCAATTAGTGCTGACTCTTAAATAACTTCACATGCATGAGCACAATGTTATCTATATAAAACACATGAACTAACGCCCTCTAGCTGTGAAAAACTGTCAAATGCAGAGGCGGCCTTCAAGGGCCTAGAAATTAGCATATGAGCCTACCTAATGTTTAGCTTTCAACTAAGAATAACAAGAGAACAAAGCAAATTTAATGATAAAAGTAAATTAGAAAGTTGTTTAAAATTACATGCCCTATCTGAATCATGAAAGTTTAATTTGGACTTTACTATCCCTTTAATAGAAATTGTAATGCATCTGAGTGAAAACCTATATATATACAGGGAGTGCAGAATTATTAGGCAAGTTGTATTTTTGAGGATTAATTTTATTATTGAACAACAACCATGTTCTCAATGAACCCAAAAAACTCATTAATATCAAAGCTGAATAGTTTTGGAAGTAGTTTTTAGTTTGTTTTTAGTTATAGCTATTTTAGGGGGATATCTGTGTGTGCAGGTGACTATTACTGTGCATAATTATTAGGCAACCTAACAAAAAACAAATATATACCCATTTCAATTATTTATTTTTACCAGTGAAACCAATATAACATCTCAACATTCACAAACATACATTTCTAACATTCAAAAACAAAACAAAAACAAATCATTGACCAATATAGCCACCTTTCTTTGCAAGGACACTCAAAAGCCTGCCATCCATGGATTCTGTCAGTGTTTTGATCTGTTCACCATCAACATTGCGTGCAGCAGCAACCACAGCCTCCCAGACACTGTTCAGAGAGGTGTACTGTTTTCCCTCCTTGTAAATCTCACATTTGATGATGGACCACAGGTTCTCAATGGGGTTCAGATCGGGTGAACAAGGAGGCCATGTCATTAGATTTTCTTCTTTTATACCCTTTCTTGCCAGCCACGCTGTGGAGTACTTGTGATGGAGCATTGTCCTGCATGAAAATCATGTTTTTCTTGAAGGATGCAGACTTCTTCCTGTACCACTGCTTGAAGAAGGTGTCTTCCAGAAACTGGCAGTAGGACTGGGAGTTGAGCTTGACTCCATCCTCAACCCGAAAAGGCCCCACAAGCTCATCTTTGATGATACCAGCCCAAACCAGTACTCCACCTCCACCTTGCTGGCGTCTGAGTCGGACTGGAGCTCTCTGCTCTTTACCAATCCAGCCACGGGCCCATCCATCTGGCCCATCAAGACTCACTCTCATTTCATCAGTCCATAAAACCTTAGAAAAATCAGTCTTGAGATATTTCTTGGCCCAGTCTTGACGTTTCAGCTTGTGTGTCTTGTTCAGTGGTGATCGTCTTTCAGCCTTTCTTACCTTGGCCAAGTCTCTGAGTATTGCACACCTTGTGCTTTTGGGCACTCCAGTGATGTTGCAGCTCTGAAATATGGCCAAACTGGTGGCAAGTGGCATCTTGGCAGCTGCACGCTTGACTTTTCTCAGTTCATGGGCAGTTATTTTGCGCCTTGGTTTTTCCACACGCTTCTTGCGACCCTGTTGACTATTTTGAATGAAACGCTTGATTGTTCAGAAGCTTTGCAATTTTAAGAGTGCTGCATCCCTCTGCAAGATATCTCACTATTTTTGACTTTTCTGAGCCTGTCAAGTCCTTCTTTTGACCCATTTTGCCAAAGGAAAGGAAGTTGCCTAATAATTATGCACACCGAATATAGGGTGTTGATGTCATTAGACCACACCCCTTCTCATTACAGAGATGCACATCACCTAATATGCTTAATTGGTAGTAGGCTTTCGAGCCTATACAGCTTGGAGTAAGACAACATGCATAAAGAGGATGATGTGGTCAAAATACTCATTTGCCTAATAATTCTGCACTCCCTGTATATATATATATATATATATATATATATATATATATATATATATGTAAAGACAATGGTGTAATGGTATATGTGTAATGGTATAGTAAAAGAAAACACATATTATAGCACTCTGAATAAAGCAGCACTCAAATGAAAATGTCACTGAACTTTTGCGCCTGTGTCCCAAAGTATAATTAATATAAGATAATACCAGTCATGAATCATAAGTGAAAGTACAATTTATTAACAACAGTGAACCAATAGCAAAGCAAATTATATGAATATGCAAACAGCAGTAATGAAATAAATCAGAGATCAGCAAACTTATACAACGGCAAGTGTGATTATATCATGCAATAATAATTGCAAACATTATATACTTGGATTATGCAAAGTTAAATATAGAGATAGTATTTGCAATGATTTTACAAAACTACTAAACAAAAGAATAAAAGCACAAATGTCTGTGAGAAGCCGTTTGGAGATTAGAAAGTGTAACAAGAATGTAAGCCTTGGTTTAGTGGAGGGGTGTCTTTTACACTATGGGGTCAATTTATTATTGGCCAAATTGGGCCAATTCACTGTGTTTCTGCACAAGCCTTCAGGCTCGCCGGAAACAGGAGTTAAGAAGCAGCGGTCTATAGAACGCTGCTCCTTAACTCATAAGCCACCTCTGAGGCGGCGTACAGCAATCGCCCGATCCTATACGATCGGGCTGATTGACACCCCCTGCTAGTGGCTGATTGGCCACAAATCTGCAGGGGATAGTATTGCACAAGCAGTTCACTAGAACTGCTTGTGCAATGCTGAATATGGACAGTGTGTGCTGTCCTCATTCAGCGGTGTCTGGCGGACATGATGATGCTACAGCGTATCATGTCCACCAGACTTTAATAAATTGACCCCTATGTGTGATGCATTTGCAAATATACAAGGAACAATTACTGCAGTAAAACTGTTATAATTAGATATATAAAATTTGGATAATCTAAATACAATTTAGCTATGCCAAGCAAAATGTATTACTCTTATGAGAAAATGCTACATATCTATTTAATTGATCTAAAAAGTGACTAATATGCCGTAGAAGAAAATAATTATAAATCACATCAGCCAAATTAAAGAGAACAAAGGAAAAATAAGTTTAAGTATTTTTTATTATATTGCAGTAATAGTCCTGTTTAAAGACGTTTTGTGGTGGTTCATGAGTGAAGTAATGTTAGTGAAAGTAAAATATATACTTAGTAGTTTGAGAGATTTTGCAGGTTCTGTAGTCATCTCAAGTTTACCCCATCTGTTGTTGGTGTAATGTGGTCATGTCTGGCTCAGCAGTTGTTCAATTGGTGTTCAGATTGTAAACCTAGTGCATAGTGTCTGACCCCTTTTTATGGAAAAATCTACTATGTACATGTTAAGACCATCTTTGACATGTGTATGACTGTGATTGGTCACTTGTGATATGAATAATTGTAATAATGAATAATAAGCAGAAATGTAAAATATTTTTGAAATAACTAAGAAATATCCTTGAACGCAAAGTGGCGCCATCCTGCCATAATAAAATATATACCAAAAATAAGGTAAATTTACTATAAATATATAATTGGATGTCCTTGCTTAGTGATAAAATTGGTCACTCCCATTATTTTCCCAGAAAAACATCTTGCACTGTGTTTTTTATCTGGTGAAGGAAATTACAAAACAAAATTCTAACCTTGGAAAACCAGTACCATGGACCTATCATTCTCTCATGAGATAAACTTAATTGGAGTAAAATTATTTTGTAATTAATTAGAACATTTTTGTAACCAGTAAAAGAAAGAAAATAAAATAAATTTAAAGGGACATTAAACTGCTGTGCACAACAACTAAAGAATAGTAACTACTCACTATGTTATTGCATTTCATCCTGTTCCTGCAGCTCTTTAATAATGTTTTAATAGCTTAGAGGTGCCAGATGTTGAAGCTCTGCTTCTTCATACTGGGAGCAGCCATCTTGGAACTCAATTTACATATCAATGCGGTTGTCAACTTTTTGACAACTGTATAAAGTGCTTAAGGTCAGGGTGCATGATACAAAGCAGGAGCTGTACATTTTGCAGCTGCTGAATTGCTCTATACTATTGTTGAGTGCTTTTTAAAATATATTTTGCGTAACTGTAAAACTGTGTAAAAATTAAAAAATATAAAGCTCACATGATATATCCTGAAAATCATCCATGTGATTATATGTATCACATCTAAGCAAATAAATCTATTTTCTGGGTCTCTGCACCCCCAGAATATCCTGACAAAATTCAAAACATGAGCTCACTGTAAATGCTGCATGCAAGCACCAAGTAAAAAAAAAATGCCACCTTACCCAGGAGCTCTTCATTTAACAAAAGAAAATTACAAATAAATTGAAGGCTGTAGCATATAGTTCATTTTTGCAATTTACCTTAAACTAGAACTTAGACCCGACAACATTAACACTAAGGGCCCAATGATCAAAAGCTCCCTGGCAAGGAGAGAACTTGTGTAAAATCTTTGAGGCTTAGTTTTGAGTATCATATTGTAATGTATGTGCTGCTGAACCCTGCAACATGAGATAAATAGCTCTCAAGCTAAAAATGTACCTTAATCAACCTTTAGCAATCTGTCACCAGAGCAGAAAACTTTATAATATCAGGCCCTAAAAACTGTACTCTACTTTAACCCTAAACCAAAAATGTATCATAACCCAATGATCTTTCTTTATTGGTACATACAGTGAGGATTCAAGACAATTCTCTTAAACCTAATTAATTAATCATAAATTATTAATACTGAATTATTAATATTAATACTGGTAATAATTATTACATATAATAATAATGAATTTAGAAAAATAGTTATCTGAAAATGTCATACTACATTCATAAATGTATCAAAATAAATAATAGTGATTAAAGCAATGAAACCATCAACGTGTATGCCATTATATTTCATTATTGAGCAATACACCATATTAATCAAATAACTAAACAAAAGACCTGCATTGCATTGTGCTTAAAGGGACACTAAACCCAAAAATTTTCTTTCATGATTCAGATAGAGAATACAATTTAAACAACATTCCAATTTACTTCTATTATCTAATTTGCTTCATTCTTTAGATATCCTTTGTTGAAGAAATAACATTGCACCTGGGTGAGCCAATCAGACGAGGCATTTATGTGCAGCAACCAATCAGCAGCTACTGAACCTATCTAGATATGCTTTTGAGCAAAGTATATCAAGAGAATGAAGCAAATTAGACACTAGAAGTAAATTAGAAAAATGTTTAAAATGGCATGCTCTTTCTAAATCATGAAAAAAAAAAATGGGTTTAATATCCCTTTAATATTTCATGCCCTGGCGGTAATTAGGTTGTATTCCTCTGCACATCTTTATAACTGTCAAGTCAGTTACACATTAACGCATCCATGTTTGCTTAGCATAACAACAATGCATTACTTATTAAAATTTGGTTGCTAAAACATCAACATTTTGTGAGCAAATTCCTATAGTGGATTGTCAGCATAAAATAAGTTGCGATGATCGTTCAAAACTGGCTATTTACTATACTTGTGTTTATGTTTTTGAACCATATGTTTTTTAATATTCATACACACTCCTGTCTCTGCATGACACAAGTTTAAGGCCCCCATTTATCAAAGTCTGTCGGACCTGATCTGACAGTGCGGATCAGGTCTGCCAGTCCTCGCTGAATACGGGGAGCAATACGCTCTCCGTATTCAGCATTGCACCAGCAGCTCACAAGAGCTGCTGGTGCAACGCCGCCCCCTGCAGAATCGCGGCCGCCAGAAGGGGGGTGTCAATCAACCCGATCGTACTCGATCGGGTTGAATTGCGGCAATGTCTGTCCGCCTGCTCAGAGCAGGCGGACAGGTTATGAAGCAGCAGTCTTTAGACCGCTGCTTCACAACTGGTGTTTCTGGCGAGTCTGAAGACTCGCCAGAAACACGGATCGTCAAGCTCCTTTCAGGGCTTGATAGATAGGCCCCAAAGTCTCTTTATTTTTGACCAAACATTTGCATACACTTTAAAATCAAAATTATATATTGCATAATTTTATTTAATAAGTACAATTGTCTTAAAGGGACATGGAACATATAAAGTAAAAAAAGATACTTTCAATTATACATTCATTATCAAATTTACCTCTTTCTCTAAGTATTCTTCATTGAAACATACCTCCTTTACACGAGAGCCTACTGACAGAGTCTCATGAGCATGGACATGACTTGAGTATGCAGCATCAGTGTTTGTAGCTATGTTATACAAGCAGCCTGTAGAGGGAGCTATAGCTGCAGTGGGAAGTGGTCAGTGACAGCAGGAAGTAAGCACAGCTCTGCCTTTAGTTACTACAGTTTGGATGCCTCTGACAGATGACATCATAGAAACATAGATTTTGACAGCAGAAAGGAACTCTAGGTTTAACAATTCTGCCCACATTTTCTATAAAGTATAAACTTAGTTTGTTGGATAGCCTTATGCTTATCCAGACATTCTTAAAGCCCCCCCCCCCCAGGGTATTAGTCTGTACCACCTCTAATAAAATTTTATTCCATGAATCAACCACCCTTTCTGTGAAGAAGTGCTTCCCCAAATTGCTCCTGAATCTACTACCCTTAAACTTGAGATCATAATCCCTTGCTCTGGTGTTGCTCCTTTGGGGTAAAATGCTTACTGCCTCAACATTATTAAGCCCTTTAATATACTTAAAAAAATGTTTATTTCACTGAATAACAAATATTTTCCCATACCTAGCATGTGTGTATGTGTGAGTGTGTGCGCACATGTGTGTGTGTGTGTTTGTATTCACCCTGTTCATGCAGTCTACACTAAATGTATGCCTTGTTCTCAAATAGCACACCTACCAACAGTGTCAGACGTCAGAACCAGGAGACTCAGAGAACAGCCTGGGAATGTGGGTGTGGTTCTGTATAGTCTTAGGGCAGAGTATGGCAGTGCTGCATAGCTGGGTATGTCAGGGTAGAATTTGAGTATTCTTGGACAGGGTAGAGCAGTCATAGGTTCTCTTTCTAGAAGTATATTTGCTCACATCACTGATAACCTTAACCACAATCCATTCAGCATGCTCCCCCACCTTAATGGTCCCCAACATTCCTCCCATTAAATCCCTTGCAATATCCCCACTATAAATACTCCACACTAACACTTAGACTGGGCTGATATGCATAAGTCTGTTATGAATAAGATAAGTATGTAGTTGCTGTTGTACAGAGGTAAAAGGTATGTACTGGTACACTGGTGTCTCATGTGCATTTAAAAAGTTATCACTGGGTTCATGCCCCAGAATCCTAGCAACACCCCTGGGAAACCCTTTCCACTTTAATCAGATTTCCCCAATCAAGCCACCCCATGCAAATGTATGACTAAGTTCAATGGGTGCAAGGGTTAACAAAACACTCTTTAGTCTGTACTAGACCTAAATCTTAAATGGACATGAAACCCCAAAAATTATTTCATGATTCAGATAGAGCATGCAATTTTTAACAACTTTCTAATTTACTTATATTATCAAATTTTCTTTAATCTCTTGGTATCTTATGTTGAAAAGCAGGAATGTATGCTTAGGAGCAGGCCCATTTCTGGAGCACTATATAGCAGCAGTTTTGCAAGCATGTTATCCATTTGCAAGAGCACTAGATGGCAGCACTATTTCCTGCCATGTAGTGCTCCAGACACCTGCCTAGATATCTCATCAACAAAGAATACCATAGAAACAAAGCAAATTTGATAATAGAAGAAAACTGGAAACTTTTTAAAAATTGTATTCTCTGTCTGAGTCACAAAATAGAATGTTTGAGTTTCATATCCCTTTAAGGAAAACCCAGACTAATATATTAAAATCCCAAAACACAATTTGGCAAAAATCAGTCCAAAAAACACAACACTGCGGGGCCGATTATATATGATATCTTACAAAAGTGAGTACACCCCTCACATTTTTGTAAATATTTGATTATATCTTTTCAACACTGAAGAAATGACACTTTGCAACAATGCTTTGTATCGACCCCAATGCAGCTGTTTCTGCGCAAGCCTTCAGGCTCGCCGGAAACAGCTCTTAAAGGGACAGTAAACCTTAAAAATAATGTTATATAATTCTGCACATAGTGCAGAATTATATAACATTATATTAGCCAAACTTTGTAAATCATAATATTCCCTTTTTATTTTGTAAAAATACCGCTGTTTTACAGACCCGCTCTCTGTACTCTGCTGAGCGGGTCTGTTGTTTTTACTGAGCGCATCGGGCCAGCTGTATAGTCACACCCTGGCCCGACCGCGCCATTAGACACAGTGCAGCTCGCTCCCGCTCTGTCTGAAAGCAGGAGCGAGCTGCACTGTGTCTAATGGTGCGGTCGGGCCGGGCTGTGACTATACTGTACAGCTGGCCCGATGCGCTCAGTAAAAACAACAGACCCGCTCAGCAGAATACAGAGAGCGGGTCTGTAAAACAGCGGTATTTTTACAAAATAAAAAGGGAATATTATGATTTACAAAGTTTGGCTAATATAATGTTATATAATTCTGCACTATGTGCAGAATTATATAACATTATTTTTAAGGTTTACTGACCCTTTAAGAAGCAGCGGTCTTCAGACTGCTGCTCCTTAACTGGTCCGCTGCCTCTGAGGCTACAGCGTATCATGTCCGCCAGACGTTGATAATTCAGCCCCTGTGTCTCTTCTGTAACATGGTTCAAATATTAGACAAACGTAAAAACTCAATAAAGTCATATTTATTATGAACAAAAAGAATAACAATGAATTTAAATATATAGCAGGCAATAAACCAGTCCTCAAGTCTGGCTATAATTATTTGACACTGAATATTTCTACTTAGGTACATAAAGTAATAATATACTGGTAATCACTTATACTTGAAAAACCATGTGGATTATTTTGATACCATATTCGGCCACCCAGAAACATAAAAATTATTAAAAACATATAAATTCTTAAGTTCCTGGAATGCTGTTAGGGTTATGTATTTTGTCATACTTGTGTACTATCAACCACCTGACAGGTTCATAACAGGGGTCTGGAAATAAAGAAAATCAGTTGCCTCTGATCAATAAAAAATACTGAAGCTTTATTTTTAATATTCACCAGACTTTATTAAAAGAATGTATGTCTGCTTCAGTGACTGAAAGGAATTCACTTGTAACCAAAACAAGAAAATATCTTAACCCACATCCCAGATATTTGCCACAGGACGTTATTATGACAGAAAATGTATATGCGCACTCATTTTTAGGAATTATTTCCTGAAAAACAAGTTGAGTACTATTGTTATCACTACATTAAATTTGTTTCTACGTTTTTCTTTCCTCTATCCTGTAGAAGATATTGGGCCAGATTACAAGTGGCGTGCTAGTGATAGCTCGGGTTATGATAAGCAGTAACGCTGGACCGTGCTAACATTAGTGCACAAGTTGATATTTCAAGTCAATGGTAAATCAGATTTACCAGAGAAGGTTTAGCGCAAATGACATCACTCTAGAGCACCCATTACTTTCAATGGTTATTGCTACCACGCTAAATAACGTTGATATTACAAGTTGAAAACTATGGGTTGCACTCGAACAAAAGCCCAAATAGCGCTAGAAGAATTAGTGTGACTTGAGACCTGAAGTAAAGAGTAAGGGTTAAAAACACAATTTATGCTTACCTGATAAATTCATGTCTTTCCTGGTGGTAAGAGTCCATGATCCATTAATTCTGGGAATTACTCTTCTCTACCACTAGGAGGAAAAGATTCCTAAACCCCAAGAGCTCTACACAACCCATCCCACCTCAAACACACCTCAGTCTAATGTATAGCCAAGCAAAGTGAGGTAAGAAAAATGAATAAGGACCATAAAAGGAACAGGAGAAAAATGTGTTATAAAGAAAAAAATGAAACCCAAAAAAACATAAGGGTGGGGTCTCATAGACTCTCACCACCATGAAAGAAATGAATTTATTAGGTAAGCATACATTATGTTTTCTTTCATACAGATGGTGAGAGCCCACAATCCATTACTCATAGGAACTAATACTCAAACTGTGGAGTCCATGAGTATTAACAAAAATGGAGGGATTTAAGAACATATTTATTCACTGAGAAATTAAATCCACAACCCTAATAAAAAAGTTTTTTTAATGCACTTAAAATAAATCAAACAGGCAAAAAGAAAAAAAAAACTTAGGCTGCTACCTGAAGAATCTTCCTATCAAAGGCTGCTTCAGAAGAAGCATGAACATCAAAATTGTAAAATTTTATAAACGTATGCAAAAAAGATCATTCTTGAAAGGCAACTGACCTAGTAGAATAAGCAGTAATCAGCTGTGGTGGAGGCTGATCTGCCTCCAAGTAAGTTTTGTGAATCAAAACTTTCAACCAAGAGGCCAAAGAAACAGCAGACCCTTCCTAGGACCAGAAAAATGAATGAACAAACTAAAATTTTGTCTAAAATCCTTTATAGCATCAATGTAATATTTCAGTGCCCTAATAAAATCCAATAAAAAAGGGTTATAAATTTACCATGGGCTTGTAATTATAGATAGATAGATAGATAGATAGATAGAAAATTGTATATGCAGATATACACAGACATACACATATCTAGACAAATTCCATATCCCTTTTGGCCCTTTTAAAACATTTTTATTAATAATAATATGATATGTTTTATTTAAAAGTATATATGGTATCTTACAAAAGTGAGTACACCCCACACATTTTTGTAAATATTTTATTATATCTTTTCATTTGACAACACTGAAGAAATGACACTTTGCTACAATGTAAAGTAGTGAGTGTACAGCCTGTATAACAGTGTAAATTTGCTTTCCCCTCAAAATAACTCAACACACAGCCATTAATGTCTAAACCGTTGGCAAAAAAAGTGAGTACACCCCTAAGTGGAAATGTCCAAATTGGGCCCAATTAGCCATTTTCCCTCCCCGGTGTCATGTGACACTGGTCACTGGAAGTTCAACATGACACCTCATGGCAAAGAACTCTCTGAAGATCTGAAAAAAAAGAATTGTTGCTCTACATAAAGATGGCCTAGGCTATAAAAAGATTGTCAAGACCCTGAAACTGAGCTGCAGCACAGTGTGCAAGACCATACAGCGTTTTCACAGGACAGGTTCCACTCAGAACAGGCCTCGTCATGGTTGCCCAAAGAAGTTGAGTGCACATGCTCAGCATCATATCCAGAGGTTTTCTTTGGGAAATAGATGGATGAGTGCTGCCAACATTGCTGCAGACGTTGAAGGGGTGGGGGTTCAGCCTGTCAGTGCTCAGACCATAAGCCGCACACTGCATCAAATTGGTCTGCATGGCTGTCATCCCAGAAGGAAGCCTCTTCTAAAGATGATGCACAAGAAAGCCTGCAAACAGTTTGCTGAATACAAGCAGACTAAGGACATGGATCACTGGAACCATGTCCTGTGGTCTGATGAGACCAAGATAAACTTATTTGGTTCAGATGGTGTTAAGCGTTTGTGGCGGCAACCAGGTGAGGCGTACAAAGACAAGTGTGTCTGGCCTACAGTCAAGCATGGTGGTGAGAGTGTCATGGTCTGGGCCTGCATGAGTGCTGCTGGCACTGGGAGCTACAGTTCATTGAGGGAACCATGAATGCCAATGTACTGTGACATACTGAAGCAGAGCATGATCCCCTCCCTTTGAAGCCTGGGCCGCAGGGCAGTATTCCAAAATGATAACAACCCCAAACCTCCAATACGACCACTGCCTTGCTAAAGAAGCTGAGGGTAAAGGTGATGGACTGGCCAAACATGTCTCCAGACCAAAACCCTATTGAGCATCTGTGGGGCATCATCAAATAGAAGGTGGTGGAACGCAAGGTCTTTAACTCCAGTGGCAACCTGTGAAGATCTGGTGAACTCCATGCCCAAGAGGGTTTAAGGCAGTGCTGGCAAATAATGGTGGCTACACAAAATATTGACACTTTGGGCCCAATTTCCACTTAGGGGTGTACTCACTTTTGTTGCCAAAGGTTTAGACATTAATGGCTGTCTGTTGAGTTATTTTGAGGGGACAGCAAATGTACGCTGTTATACAGGCTGTACACTCACTACTTTACTCTGTAGCAAAGTGCCATTTCTTCAGTGTTGTCACGTGAAAAGATATAATAAAATATTTACAAAAATGTGTGGGGTGTACTCACTTTTGTGAGATACTGTATATGTGTGCAACACTTTATTTTAATGTGTTTTTGATGTGTTTTGTGCAACTTTTTATTATTCCTTACAGTATACTTCAGGTCTCAAGTTAAATAATCTAGCACAGTTTTAGCTTTCGCTCGAGCACAAACTATAACTTTCAACTTGTAATACCAGTGCAAGTTAGCGCAGTTGCAATATCCATTGAAAGTATAGGTTGCGCTTTAGCGAGGTTAGCAGTGCTAAAAAGAAAAGGGTTATCGATTTACCAATAATATCAAAGTTGCGCGCTAATGGTAGCGCAGTCAAGCGATAGTAGCACACCACTTGTAATCTGGCAGAAAAAGTTTAATTATATGTAGTTAAAAAATGCAATATACTTTCATTATCTTTTGTTCCTTTTCCTGTAATTTAATTTTAGGCTTTCCAACTCCAATTAAAACTTGAAGTGCAGACTCCAAACTTAACAGTATTCTACACAATTATTAGTTGCACACTCCAGTGACTAGTTTATTGCTATCCCATTGGATTGATGGAAACTAAAACTTGACACTCATTTTTTTAATATTTTAACAACTAATATAATTTTAAAAAATACATCTCTAAATTATTCACAGGGCGATTATTTATGGTGTAATGTCCCTTTAAATTAACTAATATATTTATTTTTTTGTTGAAACATTTAATGCATTTGTTGTTGGGGTTTTTTTTTGGCTTTTGTTTTGCATTAACAGAGGCATCTGACTTGATTATAATTAATTAGTAAGGTGTATATTTTTGAATTACAAAATGTAATTGCAAAACTAAAGAAAAAAGTAGTATAAATCCAAACACGTTGTTCTTTTAACTTTTGCAGATTTATTTTCAAGTTGTGAAATAATACAAAAGTATGTGCGTGCACTATTTCTTTATCCCATTAAATTGTTGTGTTAATAGTTTTTTTGCCATTGCAAAATGCCAGTCTTTCAGAGAACAACATCAATATTATGCCCGGCACAATGCAGTCTAGTGTGTTAGTGCCAAACACTTCTTGCGGATCGTTGCTTGAGTACTCTGCCAATCTCGAGCAAAACCAAAAAGCTTATTAATTAGCTCAACACATGTTCTCAAAACGTATTGCAAAATGTGCTTATAAACAAGTACTTGAAAAAAATATCTTTAGTTAAGATCTACTCATCATTTTCTATTAATGTTTCATGACAAGTTGTTTCTGCTTACATATTCTCTGTACATTTCCATGCTGACTTTAAAAATGGTCCACAAACTGCCAAAAGCAATACTGATTTAGCTGCCACATTCTGGAGATTTATTACTGCCATCTTGTGGACTTGATATATACAGCCTGTTTTTTTTAGGGCATAAAAAAATTGCTACTGTCACATATTTGAATTTATGTTGTTATTTGATTTAGATTGTGCTATGTTCTATAACAACATAAATCTGCATTCATAATAAATCTTGACTGTTTTGTTAATTTTCAGTAAAAACTATATGCATTATAGAATTTCAACATTTGCATATTAATACAGCATTTATCACTCTAGGGTAGACTTTCAGTAAATAAATCTAAGTATTCTACATTGATCATAAATGTATATATGTATAAATGTGTTAAATATAACTTCTTTAGCAATAAGTAAATAAATACAAATCCACTTCCATCCTGTTCTTAATCATGCTAAGTTTGTAAGGATTTGATTAAAAAAAGTTTATTCTTTTTATAGAACAAATAATAATGAAAGTGGGAAATTATTATTTTAATATATACAGTTAAAAAAAACAGCAGTGTTGCTGTATTTTATGTTTGCGTTATACATGTTGCATAAATTGCTAGACATTTTTATATACTACTAAGTATTACTTATAATTGTTTTAAAATAATTTAAATACGTTTTTAATTTTTTTAGATAACATCACAGGTTTTGGTTCTAAAGAATGCTACATTTGGTATATTTTGATGTATTTTACAACACAAATGTATTTTTCCTACCAAAACAATTATAAAAGTTTTCAATTGACTGACATTTGACAAGTTTATTTGTCTTTACATACAAAGAAACAAAGACACCAGCAATCCTCGAGGCACTTGTAGTAAGAAATTGATTTATTTGGAGACAAATATTAAAATCAAGAAAAATAGTGTGGTCTCAGCGTGTAAATGTCTAACGCGTTTTGTCAATTACAGACTTGATCATAGACATGTTAGTGCTACATCTACAGGAACTTAAATAGCCCCTGATGTGTACACTAATTAGCACAAGCTGAGCAACTTAAAGTAAAATATAAATATTCTAAAAGGGACATCCTGAGTGATTGCTCAAACTGTGTTAATATATACATATAAACATTGTTAAAGCAGTCAGGGATCAATAGTCCCTAAAGAGGTGCTCTTGTGTGTGGCAAAAGTGCAGCTTCATACGAATCCAAAGGACTCTGGCAGCACTCCCAAATGATGGTAGGTAGAATCCTGCAGATGATAGAAAATGGAGAGAGGCGCCAACATAGATCAGTATCGTTTGGATAATTTATAGAGGCACAGGTGTAAGCCCCCCAAAAGATGATCTACTCACAATCAGGGCAGCACAAGCCAAAGTGCCAGATATAGCAGGTCGGGATTGTTGTGAGTCCCCTGACAGACACGCTGGAATGCCACTCCGTCACTGCTTACGTCACGTGTTTCTCAGCTTAAAACAAGCTGTTTCATCAGGCTCAGAGCCTGATGAAATGGCTTGTTTTAAGCTAAGAAACGCGTTGCTGTTTTTAGACCTCTTATAATAAATTGTCTCTTTTATACATACCCTGCTCTGTGATTTTGTGGTATTAACTTATCGCTACCACCCACCACGCAACCTTTTTGGAGTTTGCTAACTCAACCGGCATTTCAAACAAGACACCGCTGTGTTTGATTTGGAGGATTTGGCATACAGACTGGACGAGCCCCTGTGACGTAAGCAGTGACGGAGTGGCGTTCCAGCATGTCTGTCGGGCAACTCACAACAGTCCTGACCTGCTATATCTGACATTTTAGCTTGTGCCGCTCTGATTGTGAGTAGATTGTCTTTTTTGGAGGGCTTATTCCTGTGCCTCTACAAATTATCCAAATGATACTGCTCTATGTTGGCGTCTCTCTCCTTTTTCTAATATATATATCGTATTGTCATATTCAGTTTACTCTTTACAAATTCAGTTGTACAGAATACTAACCTTAAATTAATTAATTAAATAATCAAATTAACACAATAAATAAGTCAGAATATAGTTAATAGAGGGAAGGTATCTATAAGCCTTCACTCACATTGGTTTGGTAGAGAAAATAATATTGTATCAATATATTTGTATTCACATTATTACTTAGAAAATTAACAAGTAATATAGAAGAACCTACATTAAACTTTTTGAAATTGTTCAATAGAATAGAAAACAAAATGGTACTCTAATATCCTTTGCATAGACAAAGATAATAGGATGTATGTCTTTACATACTCTACAAACCCAAATTAAATCACATAGGTAAATCACCTATGCACATATTTAGAATGTATCACATATTTAAATTAATAAAAGTAGAACCCATGTAAATATCATTTAATTGAAAGTGGCAGGTGAACTTGAATGTTTTGGCCAAAAAGGGGTTCTAAATTGATGTCTTAAATGGCCAGGTAAAAGTGTTTTTATTTACATTAAAAGGTGCAGAACAAACAAAGCTTTAGGGAAGACCATTTGAACAGAAAGCTTATATGTCGGCATATTCCACCCGTGTCTATGATAGGCCAAGTCTCACTTGAAAACATTAGAAAAATGAAAACAGCTAAATATATTTTCAAGAGTTGTGATGACTTATAAGAAACATCATTTTACTTATCCTATGCCTCCTATAATACATTTGGTGTTATACCTGGAGGATTTACATGGATAGTTTACGTTTGCGTTAGAAGTATCACAGAGAGACCAGGTAGGTGTTAATCTAGTGTGCTAAGGATGTATGGGTCTGCATTATCTTTTGTTTGAGAAGCTTCCCTAATGTAATTTTTAATACATTTTGCTTCCCTGACAGAGAAACAGCATACTGATATTTTCTAAGCAATTACAAATAATATGTACAGATAAAAAAGTAATGAATGGGCAATGAAAATTAAAAAAAGATAAAAAGATTAGTGTTTAGGAAATGTAAGAGGTCTAGATAATTTTCTAATGGTAAGATTACTTATAATGATACCAGCTCTTCATATCAGGTAGACAGTGCGCAACAAGTGATGACGGACATCTTTTCCTTTTGTTGTGTTACAAGAAGACGCGATTTTGAATGTGCCACCTTCTTAAGTGACTCATATGCAGCTTAGGGTTTTTACCCATGAGCCAATTCAATTTATTACATATTCTTATATAGTTAAATAAAAATATAATTATAACCAACATTTTTGCCAGTGAGATAATTCAATTTTCAGTTCCCTAAAGATATTTAGTTAAAATGGAGATAAACTTGTCCTGTTCTATGGACCTGCAAACCTGCACAGAAGTAAAACATACAAATGCAAAACTAAAACATGACAGCTAAGTGATCCATTATTGATGATGACTCCCTAATGTTTTAATTTAGATTTTTTTTTTTACTTAGACCATTAACAATTTATGACATGTACAATTAGAAATGTAACATCATTTTGTGTAATTTTATAATGAACATTTTTAAACATCTAATCCCTTAATTGTAAACATAAACAAACATTCTGATGATCATAGTTTAATTGTGTAGAAGTTTCATATGGTAATAGAGTTTTTGAACCATTTTGTTTCGAGTTTTATTAAAGCAAGAAAGGGTTGTTTTTATTAATATATGAACTGATCATGTGTGGAAACTTTAACTCTAGATAAAAACGGCCATACAAACTGCCAGGAGAGGCCGTGCAAAACAGCCAAAGATGGGTTCTCAAGTCAGCAAAAGTTTGAATTATATATATTAAACACTATGTGAAAACCTGTGCACAAAGCATTTTCTGTTGGGCTGAAGTATGGCTGTTGATGGGGGTTTTTAAGGCAAAATGTTTGATGGGATTGTTATGGGTCTTCCTACTGTCTTTCTCACAGCTTCCTTTGTAAGGGCAAATATTCTGGTTTCTAGGGAGTGACCAAAACTCCACCTGAAGTCCCCTAAATCCGCCCATGACACTTCCTTTCTCGCCTTAAAGGGACACTCAAGTCAAAATTAAAATTTATGATTCAGATACAGCATGCAATTTTAAACAACTTTCCAATTTACTTCCATTAACAAAATGTGCACAGTATTTTAATATTTACACTTTTTGAGTCACCAGCTCCTACACAGCATATATGTATATGCATTTGTGATTGGCTGATGGCTGTCACATGATACAGTGGGAGTGGAAAAAGACATAACTTTGCAATTTATTTAAAAAAATCTACTACTCATTTAAAGCTCAGACTAAGTGCTATTGCATTGTCTTCTTATCATGCATTTGTTGATTATGCTAATCTACTGTGTTGACTGGTCCTTTAAAAGAAACTGCCCACCACACACCCCTAGGGCACTGCCACAGATACTCTTTACCTCCCTGTCCTACAAATAATCCAGGAAATGATGGGAGGTATAAATATTCACAGTGTGAAGTAATACAAATCTAAATCTATGTGAAAAACAGATTTTTCTTATGGACTGTAATAGTCTTGGGTTTGAAAACTCCATGAAAACCTAAGCAGAGCACTTCAAATGATTGTTTGAATTGATTTTAATAGATGCACGAAATCTGTATCTATATAAAAAAGGCAATGCTTATTTGTCTAGAATTCATAATGTGAACAAACTGACTTTTTCTGCTCACAAAATCTACTCCTAATGTGATTGTTCTATTCTAAAATAAGGACATTTAAGACAATGTATATATTTTTAAGAGTTAATTCATTTCAACCATTAATTTATGCCTGATACAAAGACTTTTTCTATAAAAGGAATAACTTTAAATGAATTGCAATCTGCTATCAAAGGGATTTGCTCAAGGTCATAGAGGGAGACTGACACAGATTTCAATAAAGCTCTGCTGCTTATCATGCTGTGATATACCACTGAGTACTATAGATAGATAGATAGATGATAGATAGATAGATAGATAGATAGATAGATAGATAGATAGACAGATAGATAATAGATAGATAGACACATAGACGGACAGATGGACAGACGGATAGATAGATAGATGATGGATAGATATATGATAGATAGATAAATAGATAGATGGACAAATAGATGGACATATAGATAACAGATAGATAGATAAATGGATAGATAGATAGATAGATAGATGGACAGATATTTAATAGATTGATGGACAGATAAATGATAGATGATGATGATTGATAGATAGATAGATAGATAGACAGATAGATAATAGATAGATAGACACATAGACGGACAGATGGACAGACGGATAGATAGATAGATGATGGATAGATATATGATAGATAGATAAATAGATAGATGGACAAATAGATGGACAGATAGATAACAGATAGATAGATAAATGGATAGATAGATGGACAGATAGTTAATAGATAGATGGACAGATAAATGATAGATGATGATGATAGATAGATAGATAGATAGATAGACAGATAGATAATAGATAGATAGACACATAGACGGACAGATGGACAGACGGATAGATAGATGATGGATAGATATATGATAGATAGATAGATAAATAGATGGACAAATAGATGGACAGATAGATAACAGATAGATAGATAAATGGATAGATAGATGGACAGATAGTTAATAGATAGATGGACAGATAAATGATAGATGATGATAGATAGATAGATAGATAGATAGATAGATAGATAGATAGATAGATAGATAGATAGATAGATAGATAGACTGATCTTCTGGATTGTAGACGTTTATTGCAAAATAATTTCTTCCTTTGATTTGATCAGAGAATCACTGCTGTGCTGAGAGCCTTCAGAATTCCCAAGAAAGCTAGCAAAGAAACTCCTTTGAAATGATTAGCGGAGAAGCTTGCATAATTAAAAGATGAACAGCATGAATCTGCACTTTGCCATTTCCTTCTGTGGATGGAATGAAAACTAAAAATATTTATGGCATTTAACAAAGCAGCCAGATTAGTTGAGTCAGGATATGGTTTTGGATGGCGTTTCTTTTATAAAATGATTAGAAACCATAATAAACATTATTTGTCAAGCAGCTTGTATAATTAAAAATAAGTGGATGAAGAGCCTTTATGATGAATGACGTTCAGCTGTGTGTTGCATTGTACTGTTGTGCTGATATTTATATGGTCAGTATGAGACACACAGGTATTAGTAACTGTGATAATGAAGTTAATTAAAGTGATACAAATTAAGCTGTCACTAAGGGCTGGCAGGATTATTGAAGAATGCTCACCAGTATTTCTATTTCCCTGGTGGAATGATCTAAAGCTAGTTTTTACCCTGAAAACAGGGCATCTCACTAAGGGACGTATACTGCATTTTCAAATGGGGAGGAGATGCATACATTACTAAAGTGCACAATAAAATTTGTATTTTAAAATTATTACAAAATGAATAATTAATCCATTCACACAAAAAAATTGTATTGTTAAGGTGCATCAAAAATTGTGTTTGATCAAAAACATAACATTTGTATGTAAAAGACACAGGAGTAAATTGTATTAAATACGCACCGCGTAAATTGTAATTTAAGTACACTGGATGTGCAAAAATCACTTAGAAATTCGTACTTAAAGGGACATTAAACCAAAAAAACTTTCATTATTCAGATAGAGAATACAATTTTTAAAAAGTTTCCAATTTACTTCTATTATCAATTTTTTTTTCATTCTCATGGCATTCTTTGTTGAAGAGATACCTAGGTAGGCAGCGTGCACATGCCTGAAGCACTACACAACAGGAAACAGTGCTGCCATCTAGTGCCCCTGCTAATGTATAGCATTGTTGCAAAACTGCTGCTATATAGTGCTGCAGACACGTGCACACACTTGAGCTTGCCTTTCTGCTTTTCAAATAAGGATAACAAGAAAGCAAAGAAAATTTGATAATAGAAGTAAATTAGAAAGTTGCTTAAAATGTTATGTTCTATCTAAATCATGAAAGAAAAAAATGGGTTTTATGTCCCTTTAAGTACAAAGGATAATTGTTGTTTTTACATAAAACGACCTGAACATGGGTGTTTCATGGCCATATATGAAATTGTCTCTCTAATCCCAGCGTAATTCTGTATAGATTTGTGCACTACAGATCTCAGGTTTTTCTCACAAACTAAAAGATGGCGAACGTTTCTCAAAACACTCAAAATACGTATAACCCTAATAGAAAAATACATGCGCATGAAGATACTGTAGGCGGAAAGCAGCGTCATCTCATCTATATTAGCTGCAGGAATAGGATCTCATTTTTAAAGTGCGCCCCCTGCTCACTGCTATCTTCGCGCCACAGAGCAAAGTCTCCCTTTCTATCGAGCTCCATTACTTTCAATAGGAGACATCTCGCCATTCACAGGGTCGACCTGAAGACCCCATCGTTAGTCTGCATTCCTATTTGGTGAGGCCCAACCCTTTTAAAAGAATTGGCATGGCTTGCTTGAGTGATCGTGCTCTATAGCATTTAATTGGGAGCTTAAAGGGACATAAAACCCAAGATTGTATTTCATGAATTAGATAGAGCATACCATTTAAAAAAACTATCCAGTTTTACTTCTATTAGCACATTTTCTTCTTTTTCTTGGTATCCTTTGTTGAAAAGCAGGAAGCTAAGCTCAGGAGTGTGCACGTGTCTGCAGCACTATATGGCATCAGTTTTGCAAGAATGTTATACATTAGCAGGAGCACTAGAGGGCAGCACTATTTCCTGTCATGCAGTGTTCCAGACATGTGCACGCTACCTATCCATATATCCCTTTAATAACAGAATAACAGACAATTGAAGCAAAATTGATAATAAAAGTAAATTGGAAAGTTTTTTTAAATTGTATTGTCTGTCTGAATCATGAAATAAAATTGGGTTTCATGTCCCTTTAAAATCTGGTGCTAAAGGGACAGTAAAGTCAAAATTAAACTTTCATAATTCAGAGAGGGCATGTAATTTTAAACAATTTCCAATTACTTTTATCATCAAAGTGTCTTTGTTCTCTTGGTATTCTTTGTTGAAAGCTAAACCTAGGAATGCTCATATACTAATTTCTAAGCCTTTGAAGGCTGCCTCATTTTGACAGTTTTTCAAAGCTAAAGGGCGTTCGTTCATGTGTGCCATATAGATAACATTGTCCTCACTCCAGTGGAGTTATAAGTCAGCACTGATTGGCTAAAATATACCTATGTAAATAGCCCTGAGATAAAGGGGCTGTCTGCAGAAGCTTAGATACGAGGTAATCATAGAGTTAAAAAGTTTATTAATATAACCATGTTGGTTATGCAAAACTGGAGAATGGGTAATAAAGGGATTATCTATCTTTTTTAACAATAAAAATTCTATATATATATATATATATATATATTCTAATATATATTAGAACAGCAGTAGAGTTTAAGTTAGCTGATCTGTTCAATGTAAAACACTGTTTATCAAGTACTGTTTTTTATCACTTGTAAAGTTGAATTACATGACCACATTTGTTTGTGGGTAACTCCAGTTACTGGGGGGGGGGTGGGAGATACTTTTCTCTATCTCTTAACTTTGAGAATGATTAGTCAAAACTATTGCAAAAATCTGTTGCATCTATCTTTATTAAATTTAATGCACTTAGGCCTGGATTTAGAGTTGGGCGGTAGCCGTGAAAACCAGCGCTAGAGGCTCCTAACGCTGGTTTTAGGCTACCTCCGGTATTTGGAGTCATTAAAAAAAGGGTCTAACGCTCACTTTTCAGCCGCGACTTTTCCATACCGCAGATCCCCTTACGTAAATTGCGTATCCTATCTTTTCAATGGGATTTTTCTAACTCCGGTATTTAGAGTCGTGTCTGAAGTGAGCGTTAGACATCTAACGACAAAACTCCAGCCGCAGGAAAAAAGTCAGTAGTTAAGAGCTTTCTGGGCTAATGCCGGTTCATAAAGCTCTTAACTACTGTACTCTAAAGTACACTAACACCCATAAACTACCTATGTACCCCTAAACCGAGGTCCCCCCACATCGCCGCCACTCGATTAAATTTTTTTAACCCCTAATCTGCCGACCGCCACCTACGTTATACTTATGTACCCCTAATCTGCTGCCCCTAACACCGCCGACCCCTATATTATATTTATTAACCCCTAACCTGCCCCCCACAACGTCGCAACCAGCTACCTACAATAATTAACCCCTAATCTGCCGACCGCAAAGCGCCGCCACCTACGTTATACTTATGTACCCCTAATCTGCTGCCCCTAACACCGCCGACCCTATATTATATTTATTAACCCCTAATCTGCCGAGCGGACCGCACCGCTATTATTATAAAGTTATTAACCCCAATCCGCCTCACTAACCATATAATAAATAGTATTAACCCCTAATCTGCCCTCCCTAACATCGCCGACACCTAACTTCAATTATTAACCCCTAATCTGCCGACTGGAGCTCACCGCTATTCTAATAAATGTATTAACCCCTAAAGCTAAGTCTAACCCTAACACTAACAACCCCCTAAGTTAAATATAATTTTAATCTAACAAAATTAATTAACTCTTATTAAATAAATTATTCCTATTTAAAGCTAAATACTTACCTGTAAAATAAATCCTAATATAGCTACAATATAAATTATAATTATATTATAGCTATTTTAGGATTAATATTTATTTTACAGGTAACTTTGTATTTATTTTAACCAGGTACAATAGCTATTAAATAGTTAAGAACTATTTAATAGCTAAAATAGTTAAAATAATTACAAAATTACCTGTAAAATAAATCCTAACCTAAGTTACAATTAAACCTAACACTACACTATCAATAAATTAATTAAATAAAATACCTATAATTATCTACAATTAAATGACGTCATCCAAGATGGCGTCCCTCGAATTCCGATTGGCTGATAGGATTCTATCAGCCAATCGGAATTAAGGTAGGAATATTCTGATTGGCTGATGGAATCAGCCAATCAGAATCAAGTTCAATCCGATTGGCTGATCCAATCAGCCAATCGGATTGAACTTGATTCTGATTGGCTGATGGAATCAGCCAATCAGAATATTCCTACCTTAATTCCGATTGGCTGATAGAATCCTATCAGCCAATCGGAATTCGAGGGACACCATCTTGGATGACGTCATTTAAAGGAACCGTCATTCGTCGTTCAGTAGTCGGCCAGGATGGATGTTCCGCGTCGGAGGTCTTCAGGATCCTGCCGCTCCGCTCCGGATGGATGACCATAGAAGATCCCGCTTGGATGAAGACTTCAATCGGATGGAAGACCTCTTCTGCCCCGCTTGGATGAAGACTTCAGCCGGATCATGGACCTCTTCAGCCCCCCGCTTGGGCTTGGATCAGGACATCGGAGCAGCTCTTCTGGATCGATCGGTGAACCTGGTATGGTGAAGATAAGGTAGGAAGATCTTCAGGGGCTTAGTGTTAGGTTTATTTAAGGGGGGTTTGGGTTAGATTAGGGGTATGTGGGTGGTGGGTTGTAATGTTGGGGGGGTATTGTATGTTTTTTTTACAGGCAAAAGAGCTGAACTTCTTGGGGCATGCCCCACAAAGGGCCCTGTTCAGGGCTGGTAAGGTAAAAGAGCTTTGAACTTTAGTAATTTAGAATAGGGTAGGGCATTTTTTTATTTTGGGGGGCTTTGTTATTTTATTAGGGGGCTTAGAGTAGGTGTAATTAGTTTAAAATTGTTGTAATATTTTTCTTATGTTTGTAAATATTTTTTTATTTTTTGTAACTTAGTTCTTTTTTATTTTTTGTACTTTAGATAGTTTATTTCATTGTAGTTATTTGTAGGTATTGTATTTAATTTATTTATTGATAGTGTAGTGTTAGGTTTAATTGTAGATAATTATAGGTATTTTATTTAATTAATTTATTGATAGTGTAGTGTTAGGTTTAATTGTAACTTAGGTTAGGATTTATTTTACAGGTAATTTTGTAATTATTTTAACTATTTTAGCTATTAAATAGTTCTTAACTATTTAATAGCTATTGTACCTGGTTAAAATAAATACAAAGTTACCTGTAAAATAAATATTAATCCTAAAATAGCTATAATATAATTATAATTTATATTGTAGCTATATTAGGATTTATTTTACAGGTAAGTATTTAGCTTTAAATAGGAATAATTTATTTAATAAGAGTTAATGTATTTTGTTAGATTAAAATTATATTTAACTTAGGGGGGTGTTAGTGTTAGGGTTAGACTTAGCTTTAGGGGTTAATACATTTATTAGAATAGCGGTGAGCTCCAGTCGGCAGATTAGGGGTTAATAATTGAAGTTAGGTGTCGGCGATGTTAGGGAGGGCAGATTAGGGGTTAATACTATTTATTATAGGGTTAGTGAGGCGGATTAGGGGTTAATAACTTTATTATAGTAGCGCTCAGGTCTGGTCGGCAGATTAGGGGTTAATAAGTGTAGGCAGGTGGAGGCGACGTTGTGGGGGGCAGATTAGGGGTTAATAAATATAATATAGGGGTCGGCGATGTTAGGGCAGCAGATTAGGGGTACATAGGGATAATGTATGTAGCGGCGGTTTACGGAGCGGCAGATTAGGGGTTAATAATAATATGCAGGGGTCAGCGATAGCAGGGGCGGCAGATTAGGGGTTAATAAGTGTAAGGTTAGGGGTGTTTAGACTCGGGGTACATGTTAGAGTGTTAGGTGCAGACGTAGGAAGTGTTTCCGCATAGCAAACAATGGGGCTGCGTTAGGAGCTGAACGCGGCTTTTTTGCAGGTGTTAGTTTTTTTTTCAGCTCAAACAGCACCATTGTTTCCTATGGGGGAATCGTGCACGAGCACGTTTTTGAGGCTGGCCGCGTCCGTAAGCAACTCTGGTATCGAGAGTTGAAGCTGCGTTAAATATGCTCTACGCTCCTTTTTTGGAGCCTAACGCAGCCTTTATGTGGACTCTCAATACAAGAGTTATCCCAGATAGCATGTATTTTTGCTGCAAGTTTGAAAATGAATTGTTAAACTCTTGCTAGACTTGCCAAGCTTCAAAAGTTTGCTGTATAATTGTTGCAAGTCTTTATTGAAAGTCTCTGGAATAGACTTGCTTTGTAAATTTGCAACAAGTATGCCACAATTGTGTATAGCATTTGTTTTTTTTCTGTAAAAATTGCAAATGAATTGCTAAACTCTTGCTAGACTTGCCAAGCTTCAAAAGTTTGCTGCACATTTGTTGCAAGTCTGTGTAGAAAGTCTTCAGAATAGACTTGCTTTGTAAATTTGCTGCAAGTTTGCCACAATTGTGTATAGCATGTGGGTTTTTTTCTGTTAAAATTGCAAAGGAATTGCTAAACTCTTGCTAGACTTGCCAAGCTTCAAAAGTTTGCAGCACATTTGTTGCAAGTCTGTGTAGAAAGTCTTCAGAATAGACTTGCTTTATAAATTTGCTGCAAGTTTGCCACAATTGTGTATAGCTTGTGTTTTTTTTCTGTTAAAATTGCAAAGGAATTGCTAAACTCTTGCTAAACTTTGCAAGCTTCAAAAGTTTGCTGCACATTTGTTGCAAGTCTGCTTAAAAAGTCTTCAGAATAGATTTGCTTTACAAATTAGCTGCAAATTTTCTGCCAGATTACAAATGGCACACTATTTTTTGCTTATGAATTAATGTGCAAGTTTGCACCCTTTTGGGCACGCAGATCATTTATTTTGCAAGTTAAAAGTAAAGGCAAACGCGAGACTGCAATCACGATTTAGGCTTGTCGGGTTAATGTGACTTCAGAGCTCTGGTTAACTGTTACACTCGACTAAAAAGTTGTACGATACACATCAAAAACATATGTAACAGTACAGTTACATTCATATTAACACTGTCTGATAAAAATTATTGCATAAAAATATTGCATTACAAAGTTAAAAGAGTGCAAAAATATGAGATGTCTCAATTGCAATTCTGCGCTCATGTTTGCGCAAGTTGGCAGCTGTTATTTTTTGTTGTTGTTCAAAATAAGGCTCCATTAAAGCCTAGGGGGAATACGATCCTACACTCACAAATTAGCAAATCCTTTTTCTCTGCACGAGGATGTGACAACGAGAGCGCAAAATTACTGTAATAAGTACACAACTGGGTGCACAATAGTAAAAAATTGAGCGCAGATAACACGCTTGCGGGAGTGCAAAATTGGGCTCCTCTCTTCAGGGCATATTAATCAAGCTCCGTTGCTCCATAACTTGTCCGCTGCTCCATAACTTGTCCACCTGCTCTGAGGCGGTGGACAGAAATCAACCCGATCGAATACAATCGGGTTTATTGACACCCCCTGCTAGCGGCCAATCTGCAAGGGGCAGCATTGCACCAGCAGTTCACAAGAACTGCTGGTGCAATGATAAATGCTGACAGCGTATGCTGTCGGCATTTATCGATGTGTGGCGGACATGATACGCTACTTCATATCATGTCCGCTCGCACATTGATAAATATGTCCCTTAATCTTGCCCTTTATGTTTCCCCTACATAAATTTAACTTTGGTAGCTAAAATTTCCCTATTCCTTGATTTTACATATTTATTGATTTGAAGATACTTTGCATTGATTATACTTACATTGAAGTCATACCGTGGAAGCAATAATTTCTTTGACTCATCTTTTTATACTAGCTATGTCACTTTTAGCACCTTTAGGAATTATTTCAACATATATTAAAATATGTTATATAACATAATATATAATGAAACAATGAATTTTACTATTTACTCTTTGAAAAGCTGCAAACAAAATATTTATTATGTAACAAAGGGCCATAATCCTCATTCTGAATTAGAAACTAAAATATATTAAAGGGAATCATTGTCAATATATTTTTCTGAATTTCTTCTATCTCTATGCTGGCAGTTTTTTTTATCATCCGATAAGACAACTCTGTTTAACAATATTACATTCACTTTAATAAAACACATGATTATAAAAGGTCACTTCTCTTTTTGACTCATCTGGACTCCAGTCCAGTTTGGACTATTATAGTCAGGGATCAGGGTGGGGAGCAGACACCTAATCATGCAAATGCACTGAATTTGTCAAGTTTGTGCGAGTGAAGATCTAGGGGTCGATTTATCAACACCTGTATGCATCTGTTTCCGCCTGAGCCTTTGGGCTCGCCGGAAACAGGAGTTAAGAAGCAGTGGTCTTATGACCGCTGCTCCTTAACTCATCTGCCACCTCTGAGGTGGTGGACAGCAATCAGCCCGATCGGATACGATCAGGTTGATTGACACCCCCTGCTAGCGGCAAATCGGCCACGAATGTGCAGGGGGTGGCATTGCACCAGCATTTCACTATCGATGTGCGGCGGACATGATACGCTACAGCAGATCATGTCCGCCCACACATTAGTAAATCGCACCTGGGCGCAAACTGTTAGGGTTTTTAAAAAAATGTGCACCAAATACAACATAAGTACATTAAAATAAAGTGTTACACCCATATATACACTACCTGATAAAATGATTCATTTAAATATTACTACAATTTTTTTATAAGGGTTAAAAGGTATATGGTATATGAAAAGGTGCTTTAACTTACTTAAGCTATAACACTGTAGGTCTTACACAGTGTTGGGTTAGTGCGCAAACAATAAGTATTTTTTTGAAAGCACACTCTATTGAAAACTATATGGAGAAGAAGTTAACGGGATCATAATATCCAAAGTCCTGAAGTTAGCATGCATCAGGTTTTACTCGTGTTCAAATAATTTATTTTCAACTTGTAATACAAGCGCTAACTTGCCCGTGTTAAGTTTACTTTCAGTTGTGTTTACGAGCGAACAAAATAAATATTTAACGCACCACTTGTAATCTGGCCCAATATGTGGTAGCAAGGTAAATTGTCTGTAATCACCATCCTTACGATAATAAATAGAAAAAGTAGTAATCTTGCTATCTTAGCCCAGCATCCACCAGCTGTACAATATATACCTTTATCATTTCACCTACACCCATTTGTTCTGTTTGTCTATATCTTACACAAGCGTAAAAGCAATAAAACATGAAACCTAAAAAAATGTTTTCTTGATTGAGAAAGAGAATACAATTTTAAAAAACTTTCCAAATTTTCTTCTATGATCTATTTTACTTTATTCTTTTGGTATCCTTTGTTGAAGAAAAGCAATCATTACTGGGAGCTAGTTAACACATTGGGTGAGCCAATTACATGAGGCATATTTGTGCAGCCACCAATCAGCAGCTCCTGAGCCTACCGAGGTATGCTTTTCAACAAGGGATACCAAGAGAACAAAACACATTATATAAAAGAAGTAAATTGGAAAGTTCTTTTTAAATCGCATGCTATATCTGAATCATGAAAGAAAAAAATTGGGTTTTATTTCCCTTTAAACTGGAGACACATCAGGGCATCCATCATCCATCCCCACCCACTAGACATTAGACAACCAGGAATCATTGATCTTTAATAAAAGTTATAAAAACAAATGGACATCAAAAAATGTGCTGTTCCCCTAGTGGTGTTGATGTAATGACCTGGGCTGTAACCCTGTGTACCCATTTCACAAACTATTATTATTATTATTATTATTCTGAGTGTTAAAATTGTGCACTTCAAATGTATTTTTTATTTTTACGTTCCCCATGTGCTTTTAAGACGGGATGATGAGCCACAATCAGCACTGCTAGGCAGATTTTTGTACATATCGAAACAAGAGAAAAAAGGAAAAAACAATGGGACACACAATATAAGTGTTTGTAGAAAAGGCAGGAGACCTTGTCTGCGTTTAGACAGTAATACATTATAATAATTACTGAGTTAAAGTGGGTAAAAGCCAATTAGTATATTTAAAAAATAAAATAAAAAAACACTTTTTTTTGTGGGGGAAAATCAATACTGCAAAGTCCAAATCAAATACTACGCTGGTAATCAACTTTATTATCTGCAAGTCGCTTCTACCTAATGTTCAATGCTTCTCCTCACCACCCCATATAATTTGGACTCCTGGATCTGACAAATAGCTGCAGTACATTTAACAAGCTGAATCAATATGTATAGGCTGTGGACTCGCTCTCGTGATTCAGAAATCTCCCATTCAAAATGCTCATACTCTCGTAACGCGAGTTACTTGTTGGTGAAAAAGAAATCCGGATCTGCACAATCGCTACTATTGCTTGCTGTTCTGCGTAAAGTGATGAGCACTGTGTATGTGCAGTCATAATACTCATAAACAGGTAGCAAAAGAGCAGAGCACACACTTAAGGGGTATGTAAATAGCCTTCAGTGACAGGCTTTGCATAAAGGTCCTCACAGAGGGATAGTACAGGAGTCAGCTTTCAATTAAAATTCTTGTGAAATATATTAAAAAGGTGAGGATTCATGACGAAAACATATCTTTTTAATATTAATGAAATAATCCTTTCCACCATGTTTTTTTTGTTATCTGCCCCTTTAAATATTGAAAAATTGGTTATTAAAGGGACAGCTGCTGTTATCTTAGTGCCCTAGCAACATACTAAGGCTTCTATTTGCAGCCAAAAGTTCCTATGTGCACACATCTGAAGAGACAGCTGAAATGGGAGGGTTAAAGATTTTATTCGGCATCACAGAAGAAGCTTTCAAGAAGTGAAAAAAAAGAAATGAAAACACATGCAGCAAGAAAATGAGATTAATAAACAAACAATGACATCTACTAAACTAAGGTAGGTAAACCTATTACCAAAAATGGTCATTTATTGTGCCTTTTGTGAGAACTTTTACTGTGAGCATGCATGCAAAGCATACTTAAAGGTACAGTCTAGTCAAAACTAGATAGGGCATGTAATTTTAAACAACTTTCCCATTTCCTTTTATCATCAAATTTGCTTTGTTCAATTGGTATTCTTTGTTGAAAGCTAAACCTAGGTAGACTCATATGCTAATTTCTAAACCATTGAACCGCCTCTTATCTCGGTGCATTTTGACAGTTCTTTTTACAGTTAGACACTGCTTGTTCATGTGTGTCATATAGATAACGTTGTGCTCACTCCTGTGTAGTTATTTATGAGTCAGTGCTGATTGGCTAAAATACAAGTCTGTCAAAAGAACTGAAATAAGGGGGCAGTCAGCAGAGGCTTAGATACAAGATAATTACAGAGGTAAAACATGTATTATTATAACTGTTGGATATGCAAAACTGGGGAATGGGTAATAAAGGGATTATCTATCTTTTAAAACAATACAAATTCTGGAGTAGTTTGTCCCTTTAAGTACACAAAATAAACAGTGTGCATGTGAAGCATACTTAAGTACACTGCATGTGCTCAGAGCTGGTATTGCGTGGGAAATGACTCAGCATGCGTCATGTACACAACCGCTGGCTCTCTTCGCAGATACACTTTTTAAAATTAGTGTTTATATGCTCCTTTTAGGAAAGGTAAATTTAAAGTGGATGTAAAGTCACTCATAGTAGACAATCCGAACTGCTGTATCTCTCAAAATTAGTATAAGTTTAAGTCATCGTTTTTTTTTTTTTAAAACTCATTATTTTATAGATTTATATACTTAGTTTGAATTGTCTTGCTCTCTCCCTCCGCCCGCCATTTTGGTCCGCGTTTATTACTTTGATTGACACATCAATAAACTAATGATCGGTCTTACCCCGTGGCGTCCAGCCCCTTTTTCAAAACGTCATTATGACTTTATGCGCATGCGTCTTTTGTATGCGCATGCGTAAACAAACTGCTGTGGTCGCAAGTACACCATAGTTTATCAACGCATGCGCAATTTCGGCGGTAGAGAGTAAACGCATGCGCAAATTCGGAAGTTGATTTGAAATGCATGCGCACAAAAACGGGAGATCGTGAACGCGCTTTGGTAATACGTCAGAGCGGGTGGGACCCCTCTAGACGTTATGCGAGGGAAGGAAAGAAAGGAAGTAATGGATGGGAGGAGCTCCAACTGAAAACGGAGCTAAGTTGAAAAGTAAAATATCATGTTATATTGGGCATATTTTAATATAATAACAATGTGGTATCAATAATATAGTTAATAAGAATCAATATTTATTGGGAATAAGTGTAAAATTTACATTCACTTTAAACAGTGATATATTTTTTCTAGAGCATTTTTGCTAATAAATATGTATTGGAAAAATGCTTCTATTCAAAATAGAAATGCAATGATGCACATTTTGCTGGAATGTCCCTTTAAGATGGCTAACTTGTATTTTAAATTCTGACTCTAAAGCTAAATAATACAGTTTTATAGCGAGGCATTGAATATTTGTTGTGTTCTGGAATAAATTAAATTAATTTACATCAGACTATGTTTAGTATATAATATTGTGTGCAGTGTGGTCTTACCACCACAGAGGGCGCTGCGGCATTTGACTTTGACTGCACTCACTGTCTCACTACCATGAACTTTCTGTGTGCTGCAGACACAAGCCATGTGCATTGTGCAATCAGGTAAGATCAGCCATTAGATTAGATATATAAACCAGAGAATCTCACTAGCTGCACACACACATGTTGTGTATGATTTATTTAGCAGCATTATTAACCCCTTAATGACCACAGCACTTTTCCATTTTCTGTCCGTTTGGGACCAAGGCTATTTTTACATTTTTGCGGTGTTTGTGTTTAGCTGTAATTTTCATCTTACTCATTTACTGTACCCACACATATTATATACCGTTTTTCTCGCCATTAAATGGACTTTCTAAAGATACCATTATTTTCATCATATCTTATAATTTACTATAAAAAAAATTATAAAATATGAGGAAAAAATTGAAAAAAACACACTTTTTCTAACTTTGACCCCCAAAATCTGTTACACATCTACAACCACCAAAAAACAACCATGCTAAATAGTTTCTAAATTTTGTCCTGAGTTTAGAAATACCCAATGTTTACATCTTCTTTGCTTTTTTTGTAAGTTATAGGGCCATAAATACAAGTAGCACTTTGCTATTTCCAAACCATTATTTTTCAAAATTAGCGCTAGTTACATTAGAACACTGATATCTTTCAGGAATCTCTGAATATCCCTTGACATGTATATATATTTTTTTAGTAGACATCCCAAAGTATTGATCTAGGCCCATTTTGGTATATTTCATGCCACCATTTCACCGCCAAATGCGATTAAATACAAAAAATCGTTCACTTTTTTACAAATTTTTTCACAAACTTTTGGTTTCTCACTGAAATTATTTACAAACAGCTTGTGCAATTATGGCTTAAATGGTTGTAAATTCTTCTCTGGGATCCCCTTTGTTCAGAAATAGCAGACATATATGGCTTTGGCGTTGCTTTTTAGTAATTAGAAGGCTGCTAAATGCCACTGCGCACTACACGTATATTATGCCCAGCAGTGAAGGGGTTAATTATGGAGCATGTAGGGAGCTTCTAGGGTTAATTTTAGATTTAGTGTAGTGTAGTAGACAACCCCAAGTATTGATCTAGGCCCATTTTGGTATATTTCATGCCACCATTTCACCGCCAAACGCGATCAAATTAAAAAAAACATTAAATTTTTCACAATTTTAGGTTTCTCACTGAAATCATTTACAAACAGCTTGTGCAATTATGGCACAAATGGTTGTAAATGCTTCTCTGGGATCCCCTTTGTTCAGAAATAGCAGACATATATGGCTTTGGCGTTGCTTTTTGGTAATTAGAAGGCCGCCAAATGCCGCTGCATTTCACACGTGTATTATGGCTAGCAGTGAAGGGGTTAATTATGTAGCTTGTAGGGAGCTTGCAGGGTTAATTTTAGCTTTAGTGTAGAGCTCAGCCTCCCACCTGAAACATGAGACCCCCTGATCTCTCCCAAACAGCTCTCTTCCCTCCCCCACCCCCCAATTGTCCCGGCCATCTTAAGTACTGGCAGAAACTCTGCCAGTACTAAAATAAAAGCTATATTTGGGGTTTTTTTAAAAATTTTTTAGCATATTTACATATGCTGCTGTGTAGGATCCCCCCTTAGCCCCCAGCCTTACTGATCCCCCACCAAAGAGCTCTCTAACCCTCCCCCTCTGCCTTAATGGGCGCCATCTTGGGTACTGGCAGCTGTCTGCCAGTACCCAGTTTAGTGAATAATGTGCCTTTTTTTTTAAATAAAAACCCTTTTCTGCAGTGTAGCTTCCCCCCCCCCCCCAAGATCAACCCCCCACCCCTTCCACATCTTTTAGCTGTTATTTACAGCTTTCAAAAAAGTTAATTCAAGTACTTGATTTTTCTGTAGTGTAGCGGTTCCCTCCCGCTCCCGCCCCGTGCACGCGCCCGCCCGCCGCCCCCCGTGCACGCGCGCGCTCCCGTGCGCGCTCCCGCCCCTCCCGCCCCCGATCCCGCCCCCCTCCACTCCACTGGGCACATCGATGGCCGCCCACCCGCCTCCCAGACTTGCTCCCACCCACCAACGATACCGGCCACCGATGTCCGGTGCAGAGAGGGCCACAGAGTGGCTCTCTCTGCATCGGATGGCCAAGGGGGGTTATTGCAGGATGCCTCCATATCGAGGCATCACTGCAATAACCGGAAAGCAGCTGGAAGCGAGCAGGATCGCTTCCAGCTGCTTTCCACACCGAGGACGTGCAGGGTACGTTCTCAGGCATTAACTGCCTTTTTTTTGAGGACGTACCCTGCACGTCCTCGGTCGTTAAGGGGTTAAAGGGACACTGTACCCAAAAATGTTCTTTCGTGATTCAGTTAGAGCATGCAATTTTAAGTAACTTTCTAATTTACTCCTATTATCAATTTTTCTTCGTTCTCTTGCTATCTTTATATGAAAAAGAAGGCATCTAAGCTTTTTTCTTGGTTCAGCACTCCGGACAGCAGTTTTTGATTGGTGGATGAATTTATCCACCAATCAGCAAGGACAACCTAGGTTGTTCACCAAAAATGGGCCGGCATCTAAACTTACATTCTTGCATTTCAAATAAAGATACCAAGAGAATAAAGAACATTTGATAATAGGAGTAAATTAGAAAGTTGCTTAAAATTGCATGCTCTATCTGAATCACGAAAAAACATTTTTGGGTACAGTGTCCCTTTAAGCCATCTGCTACTGCATTACACAGAACATACAAACACAACTAGTTTTAAATGTTAAAGGGATAATCCAAATACAATTGAAATGTGCATCTTTATTTTTCTGTTTGAAAATGAGCATTTTTGTAATATACAGACATTAGAAAACTCTTTTAGAAAATCTATCACTGTATATGAGAGATTTTACTGTTAAGTGTATGAAATATACAGACATTAGCAAACAAACTGCATCTGCTTGTGACTTTCTGATATATAGCAGTACTAGAAGGGTGGGAGCTGTTATTTATGAATTGATTTGATGTTCAGAAGCCTGGCAGGGGTTAATATTTTGTGTTGTTTTTGGTGTGGGTTACAGTATTTGTGCAGTTAAGAATAACTATGCCCTGCTATGTAGATGCTGACTGGTTAATAATGTAACCCTTGCTTGTTTAATTTGGCCCTAAATTGCAATAGTATTATTCATATGCAAGTGAGCTGTTAGGGTGTTTTATTTAACATGCATTAAAAAATATAGTTAATATTTTTAGGTAATTAGTTATTTTAATCTAATTTTCTTGCTGCAAATGTTTTAATTTACTTTTTGAAAAGTTTCTAATGTGATGCCTATCAAAATCTTTAACGTAAATTAAAAGACTTGCAGCAAGAAACTGAGATTAAAAATCCTTTTCCCTAAAAAATAATCCTTGTTAACAGTCCCTTTAATATCAGTTGCCATTTATTTTGATCTAGGGCAGTGGTTTTCAAACCTGTCCCCAGGCCTCCCCAATAGGCCAGATTTTCAGGATTACCTTGGGTGAGAGCTGGTAAAGTAACCATGTTTACTAATCAGCTGATTATTTCACCTGTGCTCCAGTTCAGATATCCACAAAAAGTGGCCTTTTAGGGAGGTCTGACGACAGGTTTTAAAACCAGTGGTCTAGGGTTACCATTACTCAGCTGGGGGTTTATAATAATTTAGGGCTAGGCCATGAGTCATGAGTAAACTTGATTCATGCTATAGTAAATTTACTGACTCTTTTCAAGTCTATGGAGATGGTAAGTTTACTACAGCACAAGCTTAAAGGTAGATAGTAACTGCTAGAAAAAAGTGTAAGTTGAGGATAGCCTTTTTAAAAAAAAATAGAAACGTATCTCTACTGTGAAACAGTCCTCTTCAGTATAGCTGCTTTAAAAAAAAAAAAAAAAGCTTTACTGAGTGCGGTACATGTAATTCAATGGCATGATTGGGCTCGCTGTGATTAGACAGTGAGTGAGCCTGTGACACACTGTTTGAAAAAGCAGATGCGCTGAAGAAGACTCTTCACAATAGGGGTATCTTTTTATAGAGAAAAATTAGGCATTTAAAAAAGAAAATAAAAAAAGTCTTTTTTTCCTGCCATTTGCTGCCCCTTTAAGTTTACTCATGGCTTGTGATCTAGCCCTTACTGTTTAAAAAAAATAATTTTATTTAGTCCAGTAAAGAGAGACTTTTAACATTGCATTTTGTCTAAGAAAAACAAATTAACTGAAACAAACTTTTAACTGTATAAATATTTAAAATCTGTAAATCTATTTAGGCTTCTATGTACTCATTTGATGAGATTATAAATTTCATGACATTACTTGCATAAGATTACATAATTATCTTTTGGTTTTAATAATCATCTATTTTACCTTAAAGGGCCACTAAACCCAAAATATTTCTTTCATGATTCAGATAGAGAATACAAATTTAAACATTACAATTTACTTCTATTATTTATTTTGTTTTATTTTTTAGATATCCTTAGTTAAAGAAAAAGCAATGCATATGGGTGAGCCAATCACACGAGGCTTCTATGTGCAGCAACCAATCAGCAGCTACTAAGCATATCTAGATATGCTTTTCAGCAAAGAATATCAAGAGAATAAAACAAATGAGATAATAGAAGTAAATTAGAAAGATGTTTACAATTGCATTCTCTTTCTAAATCATGAAAGAAAAAATGTGGGTTTCATGTCCCTTTAACCCCTTAACGACCAAGGACGTACGCCACACGTCCTCAAAAAAAATACAGTTAATGACCGAGGACGTGTGGCGTACGTCCTTGGTCTGGAAAGCAGCTGGAAGCGATCCTGCTCGCTTCCAGCTGCTTTCCGGTTATTGCAGTGATGCCTCAACATCGAGGCATCCTGCAATAACCCCCCTTGGCCATCCGATGCAGAGAGAGCCACTCTGTGGCCCTCTCTGTACCGGACATCGATGGCCGGTTTCGTTGGTGGGTAGGAGCCAGTCTGGGAGGCGGGTGGGCGGCCATCGATGGGCCGTATCATGTGGAGGGGGCGGGATCGTGGGCGGGAACGCCGGGTGCGCGCGTGCACGAGGGTGCGCGCGCGGGGGTAGGAAGCGGGTGGGAACCGCTACACTACAGAAAAGTGATGGGAGAAAAGTGGCAGTGATTGCCAAATATAATTACATATATGTCGATCTAAGAGATCTGGGAGGGGTGGTGGGTTGGTCTTTTGGGGGGGGGCAAGCTACACTACAGAAAATTATTTAAAAAAAATAATAAAAACATATTTTACTATAAACTGGGTACTGGCAGACAGCTGCCAGTACCAAAGATGGCTACTAATAAGTTAGAGGGGGATGGGTAAAGAGTTGTTTGGGGGGTATCAGGGAGGTTGGGGGCTAAGGGGGGATCCTCCAGAGCAGCATATGTAAATATGCCTTTTTTTTTAATTTATTTTTTATCAAGGATAGCTTTTTTTTTTTAGTACTGGCAGACTTTCTGCCAGTACTTAACATGGCGGGGACAATTGTGGGGTGGGGGAGGGAAGAGAGCTGTTTGGGAGGGATCAGGGGGTGTAATGTGTCAGGTGGGAGGCTGATCTCTACACTAAAGCTAAAATTAACCCTGCAAGCTCCCTACATGCTACCTAATTAACCCCTTCACTGCTAGCCATAATACACATGTGATGCACAGCGGCATTTAGCGGCCTTCTAATTACCAAAAAGCAACGCCAAAGCCATGTATGTCTGCTATTTCTCAACAAAGGGGATCCCAGAGAAGCATTTACAACCATTTGTGCCATAATTGCACAAGCTGTTTGTAAATGATTTCAGTGAGAAACCTAAAATTGTGAAAAATTTTACTTTTTTTTTAATTT